>NW_022900919.1:457852-514536 GCF_012274545.1 Fukomys damarensis
GGTTTTTTTTTTTTTTTTTTTTTGATTTTTTTTTTTTTGGTGTTCATAAGCTTCCTCAGAGCTTCTAAATCAAGAGAAATATAAGTAATACTAGGAAAAGGGGACACTACTCTGGATTTGGGGTTTTTTTCCTTGTTTGCTTTGATTTGGTCATTTTTATTATTATATTATAAGGAGTGCCCACTCTGATCATACTCTCTGGCTTGCATCTCCGTAACAAGGGGGTAGAATAGAGATTTCAGTTATCAGACACAGGCCTGAGCAGCCTGAACACAAGGCACCAAGCATGTGCAAGGCTAAAGAGAAAACACTTTCATTTTAGTTCTATTTTATGTTGATTTTGGAAACCTTTCTAACTGCTTCAATCTTAGATAAACATCTGCTGTTCTATGCTGGTTTGCAGACTCATGTAAATCCCACTTCCATTTCCGTAACATTAAAGAGTTGAAAGCTGAGTTGAAAGCTTGTCTGTCCAGGGCTCTTTCCCTTTTGCAGTAATTTGTATCTCTCTGGGAAAAGAAATGGACGTAGGCCTTTGTTATTTGTTCCATAAGTTACAATTAACTGCAATCCCTGAAGCCCCCTACGTTCTCTTGGTTTGCCCACGTACTGAGAACTGACCTTCCATGTTGGTATCTTGGAGATGAATGGTCTGTGACACAGCTAAGATAAAGTACGGAGCTTTGGTTCAAAGCACCTTTTAGTCTGTCTGTATCTTCCTGTGGGTGTCATCATCCAGCATGATGCAGTGGATCCTGTCTGGACTTGCACACTAGTGACATCTGAAGTGTAGTGCATGTGGTGATGACAAGGAGAGAACGTGCAAGAACAGACGGAATACTTTGTGGAGAGTCACTGAGCTTGGGTTTGTGGTGCAAAGCTAAAAATTTGGCAGGTCTTGGGGTTTTTCCTTTTCTCATACCTTGTCATTCAGGAGCTTGTGTGTCCACTGCACCTGCTAAGTCAGTGGTTTTCAGAGAATGGTGATTGTGCACCTCAAAAAACATGTGAGTGTGTCTCAACTTTATTCATATAATTATGACATACAGCATAAAGAAGATTTAGTAGCATCTGAATAGTATGCCATAACAAACAGGATACCTCTTATTAGAAGGAAATCTTAACGCAAAATATCCCTAGTGCTACGCTTGACAAACCTGAATTTTTTTGTAAATGTCTTCTTTTTTTTTTTTTTTGGTACTGGGGATCGAACTAGGGTCCTTGTGCTTGCGAAGCAGGCAGCAGAACCACTGAGCTAAATCCCCAGCCCTGTAAATGTCTACTTTTTAAAAAATATTTTTTTTGTTTTGTTTTATACACAGTGTCATTATATCTGATACTTACTGTCTGAGTATTGTTAAGTGCATTAGAGTCAATAGCAGAAGGGACTGTGAAAGTGGGTTGCAACTGAGGCTCATGAGCTTTTTTTATAGAGTAAAACTGCATTGTCAAGTCGTATCTTATACAGTAAAATAATTTTAAAGATTTCCTTGTGTCAAACTAAAATCAACCTATTGGGTTACAAGTGCAGTTGCCTAGTTAATACTGATCTAATACTAAAAAAGACGTGGCAGGATACATCTGCAGGAATCACCAACTGAAGTTTATCAGTAACTGTTACTATAGACAGAACAAGGGAATTCCTGGAAGTAGTAGGAGTAAGGGTCAGGGTATTCTGGTCACCCATCTGCTTGTTTGTTATATTGTTTGGCTTACCTAACCAGATGCTACTAGTTACAATACAGCTTTAAACAGTGATTAATCTGTGATGAGGCTGTGGGACTAGCTATCACGTCTCCATCTTGTGGCCTGGTTTCTTACAGCTCAGTCCCTAGCTGCAGACCCAGTTCACCTCCTCTTGGATATGGCTCTGTCTTGGGCCTGGTCTCTTTCTAACTGCTTATCAGTAATTACCTATCTGCAATATAAACATTCATGTATACATTTTTGTGTGGACTTATGTCTTCATAATTTCTCTATATAAAAAAGATATTGAGGGCAGGGATAAGGGGAAAAAATGAGAATCAAGACTTGTCCTGTGGAGGTACAAGATCCCAACAATGAATGTAACTGTACTGTATCCCTAAAATGTACCAATAAACTCAATTAAAGCTGAGAAAAAAAAAGAAAGATATTGATAATGACCAATATGGAAACAATTATGGTTATACAAGGATTGTTCTATTCAAAACTCATAATAAAATCTAATTCCGTGTAGTAGAGATGAATTGGTGAATAGCCAGTGGTACATACTAATAAGTGAAAATATCTGAATATATACGGACAGTTGGGTTATTTAGGAGGCAGTTAGAAGTACTTAAGTTTTTTCTTTTTCTTTTGGAGTCCCTGTTATTGAATACTAGAATTGAAACAGAGTGAGAGGAGAGCACATAGCTGTACTTTTAGACTCTCTCTGTGATGCCCTGTGTGATTAGCTCACGTCTCTTGTCATGAAGAAGGCCGTTACCAGATTTACATTTCCCACTTTATCCCAGAACTGAGAACTGAAAGTAAACTTCTTCATTATTTACTGAACATGAAGTATTTTGTTTAGAAACAGAAAGGACTGAGAAAATAACCTGTATTTTTATAAATGCAGAAACTGATGAGCGCCCATCTTGTATTTTCAACAGTTAAGTTTTTTTCACATCCTCAGCAACAGTTTTTACTGTGTGTCTTTCTGACTATATCGTGGTATAAGAAAACATTTGTCTCATGACTGATGACAAGCATGATTTTAATAGCTACAAATACTTGAATTATTTATTCTAAAGAAGTTTGGAATTTTTGTTCTACTTTTAAGATGAAGAAACAATAATACGAGATGACATTGTTTAACTGTATTTTCTTTCTTTTTTTACTTAGAAAAATGTACAAAATAACCTGTCATAAAATCTAAAAAGGGTGCAGATAAAAAGGATAGTGTGCTGCAGGGGATTGATTGAAGAGGTCAGTGTTCTCTGGAACCAGGAGAAGACATGAATGTAAACAAGAATGAAATCAGGGGCAGCATCAAGCAATGACAGGAATGTTTTGTTGTTCAAGTATGACAGGAAACGACAGTGTGAGACCATGGAGAAGAGGCCTGGTGAGATTGGCCTGACTGGCTCTCGAGGCTCTGTGAGACAAAGTAAAGCTCTTTTCTTTATAAGTTACAGTGTCTGAACACCTGTGCTTAGAAAAAGAAAACAGGATGTGCATCAAGTTTTTGTTAGCAGATGCTTGAATGCACAGTGTCTTGTTTCAATATTAAGATGTTTAGCATCAAGAGATCGAGTGCCAGTGAAGTAATTACTTTGCAGAGTGCTTGCCTAGCATATGCAAGGATCTGGGTTCAAACATATTACCGCAGCAATCTGGAAAGAAAAGAAAAATAAAGGAGTTGAACTGAAACTGTATTGAAATGAAATCAGTGTCGCAAATAGATACCTGCATTCCCATGTGCATTGAAGAATTATTCTCAATAGACACATGAAAACAATGTACATCCACTTCAGTGGATCACTTAGTGAGATTTTAGTTGCCGTATAAAATAGCTGACACACTTTATGAAGAAAGATTTATTGTGGATTACTTTTGGAGATTGCAGCCCTTGGTCAACCCGTTTCATTGCTCATAGTCCTGTAACAAGGCAGAAACATCATTACAGAGGGGGGTGGTGAGGAACTCTGGTCACTCCCATTTCAGCCATAAAGCAGACAGAGGTAGGTGAGGAGGAATGGAATGTATCCTTCTAGAGCGTACATACTCCCAGGGATCTTGTTCTTCTAAAACATCGAAAAGTTAAGCTCTGGAGAGGTTAAATTTGCAGTGTGTGAGTATGTAAGAACAGTGTGGGTTATTATACAACAGAATATTATTTAGTCTTAAAAAGGACACCCTTCTTTTCATAATAATGTAAATTAACCTAGAGTTTGTTAGGGAAATACTTAGAAGAGTTTCTTCAGCTCTTTAGAAATTCTGCCTGTTTTACTTATTTTTTTTTCACTTTTGCCAAGTCTGTGAACTGCTGATGTATTGTTGTCTACTCAAAATATTTTGGTATTCTATCCATTTTATATATAAGTGGATATTTGAACAGTTACTATGTTTGTTCTTGTTGACATGGCATTTCCTAATTAATTTGTAAATGTAGGAAGCAAAACCTCAGTCCTTTCCTTGGAGGAAGAATATCCTTTTTCATGGGTAGCATGCATTTTTAGGTATTCATCAAGTGACGGACATGTCAAATGGTTCTGCCTGGACATAATCCCAGTACCCTTCGTCCTCCAGTACATCAAGAAAGTTATCTACTGAAAAGATGAGAATCTGCACTATGCATTTAACCTCAAAACAACCACCCAGCTTGCAGCCAAGACTGCATCATGGTGTTTAGAGGACATTTTATCTTGAATCCATAACAGTCTTGAAATACATAGAGATGATGGGCTTTATTTGCACAGAGTATTACTCTTTTTTTTTTAAACTGGGGATTGAACTCCAGTCCTTGCACTTGCAAGACAGGCAGCAGAACCGCTGAGCTAAATCCCCAACCCACACAGAGTATTACTTAGTCTCAACAAGAAGAATTTCCTGCAATTTTTGGCAACATGAATTAATTTGGAGTTCATCAAGAAAAATATTCTAAACATAGAAAAGTTACATCGTACTTAGTAACTAGAATACTCAACCTAACAGAAGCAGAGAGTTTAATGATATTTGAAATTGGGGGTATTTAAAAAGTGAGAAAAGTTAGTGAAAAGGTACATTGTTTCCATAGTATAGTACAACCAGCTGTATCTCAGAATACTGACATTGCAAAGGGAGTACTTTCTAGCATATTCAACACATGCTCAAAAGGTAAGTGTGTTAGGTGATGTGCTAACTAGGTAGGATTTGGAAATCATTTTGCAATGTAAAAATGTTTGGACATATTGTATACTTTATTACGACACATTTACAGTACAGGCAGTTTGCAGTCACCTTGTATGGTGGATACATGTACATAATATAGCTTGATTCTTTTTTAAAATTAATTTTATTGGTACACTTAAGGTGTACAGTGTAGTGACATTCATCATTGAAAACTTGTACCTATAGATAATCCATCTTGGTTCCTATTTTTTCCCCATTCCCCTGCCCTCCCTTCAACCCCTCCACCTCTCCCTCTCTACAAAGTTTTTGTTTCCATTTTTTCTTTTTCTTGTGTTAATTCCATTCCATCTTTCTTTTCCCCTGCCCCTCCCATTTCTCCTTTCGCTTTGCACCTTTTCCCATTTCGAAGTATGGAGTATACCTTTTAGTCCTTATTTACACTTTGGATGCATGTTGAGGCAATACTCTTAAGCTTGGTTCTTTTTTTTTTTTTTGGTACCGAGGATTGAACTTGGGTCCTTGCGCTTGCAAGGCAGGCCACCGAACCGCTGAGCTAAATCCCTGGCCCAGCTTGGTTCTTTTTTAATTCCCTTCCCTCCACATCTCCATCTTCCTTTAAATCCTTTCCCTATTTTTATTCATGTTAATATTATTAATCTTATTTCATGTTTATGACAGAATGTTTGCATGCATTGAAGTTATTAAGTCCTTTTACGTAGTATATCTTTGTTCTATTAATTTTATCTTCCTCTCTCCTCTCACCCTTAGTATCCAGGACCACTTTCCATCTGCAGTAGATCTATTTTCTTGTCTCCTTCTGTCCATCCTTTGTTGTGCTTTTTATTGTTCTTTGCCTGACTCAAATGAGAGATAACTATGTGGTATTTAAGCTTGTGTGTCTGATTTATTTCACTCAATACTTTATTTTTCAGATGCTTCCATTTTCCTACAAATATCTCAGATTTTTCTTTCTTTATAATGAAATAGTATTCCATAATGTATGTCTACTACATGTTCCTTATGCAATCATCTGTCCATGGATGCTGTTATGAGTGTGCTGCTACAAACCTTGGTTTGCTTGTATTTCTGAGGCACAATGTCTTTAGATCTTTGGGAAAGATACCTAGAAGGAGGAGAGCTCACTCATATGGAATTTCTAATTTCAGTTCTTTGAGAAATCTCCGTAGTGAGTTGCATAATGTTTGCCAACATACTAACGATGTAGCAGAATTTCTTTGCTCAAGCCTCACCAGCATTTTTTTTTTTTTTTCTAAACTCCGTACTGCGGATCGAACTTGAGACCTTGTGCTTGGGAGGAAGGCAGTGGACCACTGAGCTGAATTGCTGGCCCACGAGCATTTATTGTTGTTTGATTTCTTTTCTCTTTTTTTTTTTGGTACCGGGGATCGAACTTAGGACCTTGTGCTTGCAAGGCAGGCAGCGGAACCACTGAGCTAAATTCCCAGTTCTGTTTGATTTCTTAATAACTGCCATTCTTTATGGAATCTTAGCATTGTTTTAATTTGCATTTCTCTAGTGGCCAGAAATGTTATCCCCAACTCCTCTTTCCATTTTCTGATTTTGCCTCCAATCTCTTTTTTCAGAGCATTGTAGATTTCTTTTTTTTTAAAGTTCATTAAGTTTATTCATGCATTTTAGGTATACAATATGATGACATTCATCATTGGCAATTTGTGCCTTTATATGATATACCCTAGTTCTTATTTTTTCCCCGTTCCCCTGCCCTCCCTTTAACCCCTGTACCCCTTCCTATTTACAAAGACTTTGTTTCCATTTTTTCCTTTTCTCATACTTTCTCCATTTCCTTCTTTCCCCTGCCCCTTTCACTTTCCCTTCCCCTTCCCCTTTGGACCTTTCTTCCTATTTCACAGTATCTATTAGACATTTTGATCCTTGTTTACACTTTCAGTTTCTCACGCTGGAGACACTATTTGGTAGTTCCACATGTGTGGAACTTAAGAGTATGGCCTCAGTGTGCATCCATTTAGCTATAAATGACTCTAGTTTCTCATTCTTTATGACTAATTCTCCATTAGTATTGTAAGTTTGTTTTTTGGGTTTTTTTTGTTTTGTTTTGTTTTGTTTTTTGTAGAAGTCTTACACTGCATTGGTTTGGTAAATTCCTAGGTATTTATTTAGTTTTTATTGATTTTTTTTTTTTTTTTTTTTTTTTTTTTTTTTTTTTTTTGGTATCGGGGATCGAACTCGGGTCTTTGTGCTTGTAAGGCAGGCAGTGGAACCACTGAGCTAGATCCCCAGCCCTAGTTTTTATTGATGTTATCATGAATATTGTTCCCATGTTTTCTTCCTCAGTGAGTCCATTACTGGTGTACAAAAATATTATTGATTTTTGTGTGTTGGTATTGTATCCTGCTGCATTTCTCAAGTTTGTTATTAATTTCAAGTGATTCTCAGTGAGATTCTTTGGGTCTTCCCTGTAGACTATCATCCCATCTGCAAGTACTGATAGTCTGAGAGTTTTTTTCCTATATGTAGCCCTTTTATTTCTATCTCTTGCCTCATTCCTCTAGCTAATGTTTTGAATACTATGTTAAATAAAAGTGGTGATAGAGGGCATGCTCGTCTGGTTACATATTTTTTAGAGTTATTGCTTTTAGTCTTTCCCCATTTATTGTGACATTGGCCATTTGTTTGTCATAAATAGCTTTTTATCAAATTCAGGATTCAGAATTTGATATATTCCTAATATCTTCAGGGTTCTTATAATGTGTGTTGGATTGTGTTCAGAGATTTTTCTGTGTTTTTTAATATGATCCAGTGGTTTTGATCTTGCTTCTCTTTATGTGATGTATTACATATTTTGATTTGTATATAATAAGCCATCCTTAAATCTATTGGATGGAACTTACTTGGTCATGATGGATGATCTTTTTGATTATGTGCTGCCTTATGTTCACAAATAATCTTCTTGGGCATTTTTGCATCTCTGTTGCATTTCTGCATCTATGTTTAATAAGGAGATTGGCCAATAGTTTATGGGTTTTAACTGGTTTTGAATCAGAGTGATGCTTGTACATGAATTTGAAAACACTCTACACTTTTTAATTTCTTTGAAGAGCTTGAGTATAGGTGTTCCTTAAGTTCTTTGTGTAATTCAGCAGTAAATCCATCAGGTCCTGGGATTTTTTTTTTTTTTTTAGTTTGGTAGATTGTTACTGTCTTAATTTCAGTGCTTGTTATTGGGCTGTTCAGCATATTTGTAATTTCTTGGGTTAGCTTTGGAGATTTATATAAATCTAGAAACCTGTCCACTTCTTCAGACTTTTCTAGTTTGTTGGAATAAAATTTTTCACAGCAGTTACTGTCTCCTAGATTTTGATATTGTCAGTTGTAATTTTGCCTTTTTCATTTCTAATCAAAAAGATGTGAGCATTTTCTTTTTTTCTCTTGGTAAGGGCTTATCTGTTTTGTTTATTCAATTGAATCTTTGATTCATTGTTTGTATTTTTTTCCATCTCAATTTTATTGATTTTCATTCTAGTCTTCATAATTTTTCTTGTTAAATTCAGTTTGGTCCTGAATTACTGTTGTTTTTGCAGTATTTTTAAATATCTCAAAGGGTTTTTATTTGAGCTTGCTCTGTTTTCCTAATGTGAGCATTGATTACAAAAAAACCCCTCCCTCTTAGGTCTGTTTTCATAGTGTCCCAGATGTTCTGGTGAATTGTAAAGGCATTGTCATTGACTTCCAGAAATTTTTATATTTCTTCCTTAATTTCTTCTGTGTCTCATTGTTTAATAGTGTGTTTTTAATTTTCAGAGTGCTTCTATATCTTCTGTGATTTCTTCTGTGTTTCTTTTATATTTTCATTGTGCAGTGATCTGAAGGTACACATGGGTTGATTGTGATTTTTTACTTTTACTTATTCAGACTTTGTGGACTACTAGGAGATCTATTTTGGAGAAAGTATCATGTGCTGTGCAAAAAAAAAAGTATACTCTGTTGTAATGGGATGGAATATTCTGTACACATCTTTAAGTCCATATGTTCAGGGTTGGGGTTCAGCTCTGATATTTTCTTCTTGATATATATATTTTTTACTTGATCTACCTCTGTGCAAGTGGGATGTTACGATTTTCCACTATGATTGTGTTAGTATTTATCTCATCTTTTTTGTTCAGCAATGTTTCTTTTATAAACATAGTTGTTCTAATATTTGGTGCATAAATATTTATAAACAGTATCTTGTTGGATTGTTCCCCTAACTAGTATGTAGTACCTTCTTTGTCAGTTGTAATCAGTTTTAACTTGAGGTTTACCATGTTTGAGAGTAAAATTGTTACTACTACTTTTTGGAGGTCTTGGTAGATGAAATACTCTTTTCCACCTTTTGATTTTTAGTCTATGAATATCTCTTTGGTTTAGATGAAATGCTTTCATGCAACAGACTGTGAAATTCAGTTTTTTGATCCAGTTTGCTAATCTGTGTCTTTTAATTGGAGGAATAAGGCAATTAACATAGATATTTCTGATATGTGTTGATTATTTACTCTCACTTTACTCATTTTTGTTGATGACTCCCTTTATTTTCATGTCTTTTTTTTTTTGTTATTGTTTATCTATTGAACTTGCTTGGTGTTTTCATTTCATTAGGAATTTTAGTTTTACTGGTCTCGTTTTTGTTTTGTTTTGGTACCAGGGATCGAACTCAGTCCTTGCACTTGTGAGGCAGGCGGCAGAACAATCCCCGGCAGTCTCATTGTTTCTGAGTAGGGTATTCTTATTTTCTTGAGTGTTGGTTCCATAGTCATAAATGTCTTGCATTGATCTTTTTCATGAAATGTCCTTATTTCTCCATGTAGCTTGAAAGAAGACATTGGTGGGCCTGTTAAACTGGGTTAGAAGCTATTTGCTCTTTAAACTTGAAATACTTCACTCCAAGCTCTCTGTCCTCTAAGTTTTGAATGGAGAAGTCTGCTGTAATTCTATTAAGTTTATCTTTACATATGATTTATTGTTCATATAACTGCTTTGAAAAATCTTTTTGTTGGCTATTTGGTAATTTAGAAAGGACATACCTTTCTGAGCATCTCTTCATTGGAGTTTGCTATTCTAGAAACCCCACTTATATTTCTAAATTTTTTCACATATTTGGGAAAATTTCGGTAAACATATTAAAAATACATCTGTGTTATGTATTCTCTACCTCCATTAAGTGTTGTTTGGTCTTTTTAGTGTTTCCTAGTAACTGCTGGATTATGGGTGTTTTGTTTTTAGTGTGTGGCTTCCTTGGTTACTTCTTCATAATTTGCCATTTTATCTTTTAATGCTGCCTTGTGTTGAACGAGATTCAGAAATGACAGGCTGGAAAAATACTCAGAAATTTAAAGTTAAACCAATAAGACCTCTGTTTATTCCATTCACCTTATGTTTTATGAGGCAAAAAAAAAAATATGTCTGGCCTTGTTGTGGGATAAAAAATTAGGTGAGCAGCATTATCCAAGTGTCATGGGAAGAGTATCTCTGATGAATTCAGGACACTCACCAGGGATTTGGCTCAGTGTTTCCACTTCCTGCCTGGCAAGTGCAAGGGCCCAAGTTCAGTCCCGGGTACCAAAAAAATAAACAAAAATCTAAGATGGTTGAATTCAGGACATTTGCTCTAAGCTACATCCATTTTTTTCATGTTTTAGTATTATTTAGTTTTGATGGTGAGTCTCTGATTATAAGCTGGAGGTTAAACTTGCTGCTGCTGCTGTCTCCATTTATGAGAGTGGTGTGAATACAGGTGTGGAAGACAAAGCACAGCTATGGTGAGAGCTTTGTAATCATTTCTATTTGCAAGATCATGAGGTATGGTCAAAATAAATATCTGCTATTTGTATTTATGTCTACAGGATTGTAATTTGTATCCATCTTTGTTCATTTTCCATTTTGTGTCAAATTTTGTCCATCTTAATCTTTGGATTCCTCTACTTTTACACAACTTTCTGTAAATTTCAGAGTAGTAGTTTATAATAATTTTTATTTAAATGACAATTCTCCCCAGTATCTGGAGCAAAGAACCGAAAACCATTAGAATGTACCTGAACAGTACAAATATATGTCCCTTTTTATAATATATCACTTCAAGACAATTATTTTTGGAATCAAATATGTGTATTAGAACTGGGCTCTGAATTTTGATAGAACTATGGTAACTCTGGGTAGTGTGAGTATTGAACTTTGGGCCCACCTATTACTGTTTTAGAATTTCTTAGATAAGATGTGAGTTGTAACATCTTATCAGAATTAATCCTGTAGAAAAAGAAATTTTACCCTGGGAGGATGGATCAGAGATATATATTTTTTTTCTTTTTTGGATCAGAAATATATTTGGAAGTTTCCAATTTAAATTTCCTGGGTTTGCGTATTCTCGTCACCACCCAGAAGTAAGACGCTGTGGTTGCATGGGGCACAACAAGTGATGTGTAAGCTCAGGAATATGTTTAACATTCTGAGTGTGGGTTTTCTTGTGAATTTCTTCCCCATCATTTCTTTTGATGCTTATTGTTTGTACAAAAGAAGAAAGAGTTGGCTAAAGGATTTAGAAAGTTTGTTTCATAATTTATGCATAAGGATTTGACATTCTTAGAAACTAGAGGTCTACACCTGAAGAAACCATAAATATTTCTTTTACATTTAATATACACATGATAAACTTTAGAATCATGACTGTGAACAGACCAACTACGCTTATTTTTAGTTCATCTCTTTGATTTCCTCTAACTACACCCAGAGGTGACCACAAAGTGGATTTTTGAGTGCTCTCTGTGGATTTAACATCACAGCACTAAGCAGAGTTTTACCAGCTTAAAAGTCTTCGGAATTTTGAAGGAGTTAATAATTGAGGTTATTATAGTAGAATTAATATGCTAAAAAGATTATTTGTATTTCTCTTCCACAAGCTATTACCCAGAATATTATAGGGAAGTTTGAATTTCAGCTATTTTGCTCACTTATTTCATTGATTCTGATTTTGCATTGTTTTTAGTTGTTGCATTTTTTTAGTTGTAGTTGTTGATTTTATTGTCTGGATAGAACCAGCCTTGGCAGGACTTGGGTCTCTTTATCAGCTGTTGTGTCTTTGTTCTAACATATCAACTGCTGATGTACAACCTTGGTCTTTTCTGGCCTTCAGGGTGAGGATGTGTCAGCAACCAGGACCTCAGCATCTTATCCTATCCCAGGGAGGTTACTCTAATACAGCCAGGGTCCTGTGTTAGGTAGCTCAGTGCCTGTAGCCATGCTTCTCTGCAGAAAGTGCAGGTACATCAAGAGTGTTACAGAGGAACTCCTGACTTGTGTGTATGGGACTAGGATATGTTGGGTGTCCTGTCTTTTTCCTTTTGAACAGAATGCCTCGTGTTTGAAAGTTGTTTGGATGTTGTGGGACACATGCTCATCAGTGGATTCATTGATGAGTTGTTACTGAATGTGATGGTAGGATCTGGAACGTGGATGGAGGTGGGTCACTGGGAGTGTGACTTGGAAAAGTATATTCTCTTCTCCATCTTTTGCCTTCTTTCTCTGCTTCCTGGCACCTTTTCTTCTATTGTGCTTTTTTGCTATCTTGTGTCTGCCTTATTGCCAGATAATTATGGACTGAAACTGTGAGGGATAAAATTTTCTTTATATTGTGGGTATGGGGTATTTTGTCCCAGGAACAGGAAACTGGGGAAGACACCCATTTATGCTCAATGTAATACATGTTTGGAGTACAAGGTCTCAAACCCACAAGTTGTGTCTTCGATCCTGGTCTTAAGTGTGGTGACAGTAAATACCTATACTTCTAACTACTTTTTTACTTTATAAAAGTCATTGTGTTGTGTTGATAACTCCCAAGAATATCTGAAAAAATATTTAACATTGCTGCCAGTGAGTCAGAGATTGAGCATTTATGAAGCTTGCTGAAGTTCATCATTACATCTACAACATTGAAACAAATAAGAATAAAAGAATGTTTCCATTACTACTCAGAATATCACAAGATTGAAGGAGGAATTACTAATTTGTGAAGGAGAAAATGAAGTGATCTTGCAGGTGACATGTTTCTCAAAGGAGCTGCATGCTAAGAAGTAACACGCTCGATTTGCAGTGCAACACTCTCATGTAAACGCCATTTGAATATGAGTGGAAAGAGACATGGTGCCACCCCTCTCACTGTCCTTACAGGCTGGGATGGTTTGCAGAAATGTTTTAAATAATGAAATGCTTATTGAGGTAGATCTTCTTATAAATGGAGTGTGGATGTAGGGTTTAAGCACCAAATGTCAGGTCTGTGTGCATATCAGTTGTAGGATATAAAAGGGTTTTTAGTACAAGGAGGAGTAAAGAAGAGGAACAGAACGTGAGAAAGGAGAGGCTGATGGAGTTTGGGAGAGTCAGCTCCTGAACTAGAAAAGATTCCTCCTTGAGGTTGAGGTATTTTTATGTGACTGTAAACAGGAAGTCTTATGCTGGCTTGGGTTGAGTGTGAGTCAAATATCAGAGACCCAGAGGAAAGAGAGAAATTTTAGAATAATAATTCTGTTACTAAGTTCTCCAAACTTATGAGCCAAAATTGGAATTTAGAAAATTGTGTCTGGCCTTGTTGATTAAAAATTTAGAGGAAACCATCACTGGATGAGTAGTTTGTCTCAAATCCAGGACATTTTCTCTCAGCTACATCCTTTTTTTTTCATTGTCATTATAATTATTATCACTGTTGTTAGTAGTAGTATTAAGTCTTGAGTGGGGACTCACTATGTTGTACAGGTGAGGGTTTGACTTGTGACCTTGATTCAGCCCATGAGAGTGGTGTGATTTCAGATGGGGATCGCCAAGCCTAGCTCTGGTGGGAATTTATAATTCTACTTGCCAAGATCATAGTGCTCGGTTAAATTAGGCATTGTCAACTATTTATTTGTTTTTATGTCCAGAATCTTGTGATATTTGCCAAGTAAGAATGTGTAACGGTGGCCAGGCGTGATGGTGCAAGCCTGTAATCCCAGCACTCGGAAGGCTGAGGCAGGAGGATCGCTGTGAGTTTGAGACCAGCCTAGGCCAAATAGTGAGTTCCAGGTCAGTCTCACATACATAGTGAGACCCTGTCTCAAAAAAACAAAAAAAGTAAAACAACAACAACAACAACAAAAAGAATGAGTGATGAACAGTCTAAAAGGAATCCCTGAATTCTTTGGGCTGTAGATAAGTGTTTGTGTTGTACAACTGTTTTTTGAAAAAAAAAATGCATTTTCCCCTCATTCTGGAACTGGGAACTTAAAACTATCATAATTTTTTGAAGTGTAGAAATGTCTCTTTATTATAGGCCTCTTTGAGACAGTCATCTTCATTTATGTTAATAGAATAAATCAGTGTGCCATCCCTTGAGACCTCTGAATAATGACTCATGATGAAATGCAGCACCACAAGCTTTAGCCTGAAGCCTGCTTTCCTTCACTATACAAAGACAGATCTCAATTTTTCCGAATTGTGGTTTCCCTGGGTATTAAGAGTACTGAATTTTGGGCCTACTTGTTCCTTCTGCAGAATTGTGTGGTGCTTAGCAAGCAACACACTTGAGTGCAGAAGAGAAGTTGGGAAAAGGAATAGGTCAGGCTTCAAGTGACAGTGGATGAGTTTGCTCTTCATTCAGAATTCAGCCTATGGGAATTAAAGCAACTTTACCCTGGGAGAATGTACAAGTAGGCTGTGTGGAAGTCCTAGCTTTAAATTTCTTGGCTTCTCACGTTTTGCTCATGCACCACCTAGGAGTGAAGCCTCCCGGCTGCATGGTCAGAATAAGAGATGTGTAAGTTCAGGAACGTGTTTAACCTTCTCAGTGTGGGTTACCTCTTGAACTGCAGTGAAGCAGGCTTTTCCCCAGTCCTGCCTCCCTATTGCTTCTTTTCCAGCAAGTTATGCATAAAGAATAGAAGTTACTTCAAAGATTTAGAAGCTTTTCATTGTGATTTAACCACAAGGATTTGATATTCTTAAGGAATTAATGTAGTGCATCTGAAGAAGCAAAAAAAAAAAAAATTACAGGTAAAACATTTGCTTTACATTTAACAGAAATAGAAATAAAGATCCATAGCATCATGATACAGATAAAGACATCAGTTGTGGTTACTTTCAATGTATCTCTGATTTCCTGTAACTACACCTAATGTGGCCACAGGATGGATTTTTGGGATACACTTTGTAGCTTTACTATCACATTACTAAGCAGTGTGTTACTTGCTTAAAAGTCTTTGGAAATTTGAATGAATTAATAATTGAGGCTAAAATAGTAATATAATGCTGAAAAGATTATCTGTGGTTTCTCTCCCTGAGCCTATTATGCACAAAATTTTAGGGCAGTTTGTATTTCAGCCCCGTCACTTTTTCCACTGACTCTGAAGTGGGATATTTGAATATCAGGTTGAGTTCTTTTTTAAAATTAATAATGCATGTATTGCTTTCAATTTCTCTGAAATTACTTGAAATAATGTATAGATTCCATTTTGTACATTATGAAATCATTAATGTAATAATCATTAATAATTTCATGGCATATTTTTGACATGTGCCACTTCAAATTTGTGACTTAATCTCTTTTTTAAATTTTTTCTAAGCATTTTTCTGCTGTCGGTTTTTGACAGGTTAAGGTCTTTACTGTTCTGTTGATTTGTCTTGGTGAATACTTCTTGTGATGAGAAGACTGTTTCCTCTGCATTGATGAACTATTAACCATTATTCATTATTCAATAAGTCTATTTGGTGATATTCATTGTTAGTTTATTTATTTTGATACTGGAGATCAAACTTGGGTGCTTATGCTTGTGAGGCAGGTGGCAGAAACACTGAGCTAAATCCCTGGCCCCATTGTAAGTTTACTATTATGATTTTTGCCCTGTTGTTCCATTAATTATGGGTAGATGTGTTTTTAATATTCAGAAACATTCAAGAATCTCTGATTTTCCCTTCAATTTTAGAATTTTTCCATGTCATTTGATGCTTTGTTTAGTAAAATATTTATTAAGCACTGTTTTTCTTGAAGAACTGCATTTTATATAATCATTTGATCATTGTGATCTTTATTCTTTTATGTACAGATTAAATACTGTCAGACTAGTAGAAATTCAGTAGATTTTATTGCATCAATGGTAGACTCATTTATCTTTATGAATAACATTTTATTTAATCTACATCTACTTAATGTCTTACATTTGTTAACATTTTAAAAATATACCATAGTTTCATTTATAAATGGAGATTTCATATATTTATAATTTAAAGCCTGATACTTTGAAACATTTATACGTTTATATGGCAAAACTAAGTAGATAATTTCTTTCTTTCTTTTTTTTTTGGTATCAGGAATCAAACTCAGGTCCTTGCACTTGCGAGGCAGGCAGCAGAACCACTGGGCTAAATCCCCAGCCCATGGGTAGATAATTTCTAAATGGTATCAGTTTTTGTAAGTAGATATTAGAGATTTTATAGAGCTTCTTTCATTTGTTTTCTATTGTTTTATTTGTTCTGTTTCTACTACTGTATAATGTTTTTGTTTTTTTCTCCCTCTTTGTTTCCACTGTTCATTTTGCATGGTTCTATTTTCTGTTGTCTCTTAAATTCAGTAAGAATTTCTTCCTCCAGAGGCCACAGCAATTTTTGCCCGTGATCGTGGAATCTGTGGTAAGGACCTGTGATCAAACATGCCCAGTAATAGCTCTACTAAATCATGAATTCTGAATGTCTGTGTTTAGAGCTGCAAACACCTAATAATATTAGTGTTATACCTTTCTAAGTCATAGACCAAAGTCTGCTGTAGAATAAATATTGGAAGACAAAGAATTGCAAGCAAACTTTCCCAGAAACACTGTTGGTGTTATCAACATGCAGTGCCACAGATCTGCCTTGGACATAAGTCCATGCAATATTTAGAGTGTGAAGTTCATTGCACAATGACATTTTCTTACTGTATCAGTCAGGCGCGTATTGTCATGTCAGTTGTCAGGAGTTCTCAACAAAATTGAATTTTTTCAGTGTTTCAATAAGTATTGCTATGCCTAGCCTGATTTTTAAAAAATAACCAGACGTTTTCCCTGTGTTTAGGGTATGTTGATGATGAGATCTAAATGATTTAGAGCTATTTCTTCACAGTTTTTTCCTTTTGTTGGAATAAATTGGCTTTATTAAATGACATAGAGTTAGTGAATGTTAAGACTGTGAGAAGCACTATGATTTTTTCCATTTGATCTTGTGTTTAGCAGCGTGGTTCTTTCTGTTATTTTTCTAAAATATTACATCTTCATTCTTGAATTTTTTAAGGATAGTAATTTTGTCTCTTTCACCTCAACGCTCATGTCACTAATTTCTGCTTATTGCCTTATAACACCACATATTAACTTCGGTCTCATGTAACTGAATAGTGAAGACAGTGAACATACTTATTTCTGATTTTTGACATGATACCTAGACAGTTCCTTCATGCAGACACCCATGTCCTGGTTGCACATGGTCTATGAGTTTAATCTGGCTATGAAGTTTCATTTAATTTTTTCTTCTTTACAGGCCTTCAAGAAATAGATATAAATTGAATTTTAGAAAATATATTTATGCCAAGATTCAGACATTTAAATGAGGTTTTTGGTTGATTTTTGTGGGAAATTGTATGATAGGTTTCTGATGCTGAGATGTCCTTATCTTTAATCTGATAAACACTTTCCTATGATATAGTCATGTGTACATGTGCATGTGTGTGTGTGTATGTATGTGTGTTGCTGTGAATTGACCCGGGGATGTTGCACAGGCTAGGCACCATGCTATCCGTTAGCTCTGTACCAACAAGAGAAACATTTCTCTGTTACTCCTTTTATCTGACTAGGTAATTATCAGAGGGCAGTCAATCCTCCTACTGCATAGAAAGGGTAAGACAATAGAGACTTGTAATGTCTGGGAGGTCAGTGCCTCAGTGGGCAAAGACAAGGCACTCCTGAGCTAGCCACTACGTATTGGGTACACACAATTATTGGAGGGAGTGTCAAGTGACAGGGGTGGGCTGAGGTAAACTTTTGTTGATGAAGGCAGTAAAGAGAGCATTCTTAAAATAGTGGGTGGTAGGAGATAGCAGGCTAATAAAGAAGTTGTCATATGAAACCCCTTTTTTTCTTACTGCTGGGTTCTAGAAGAACAAGGATGTCTTCAGCTGATATACTCTTGCCTTTGAGCTTCACAGTATCAGGGGACCATTGAGGCCTCAACTTGAACCAGAGGTACAGAGATAAGTTTCCATAGGCAGCTCGCAGGCAAGGTGACTTTGGGCCTTAGACAGCTATAGTCATACTTTAATTTTTTAAAATTAATTTTATTGGTACCTTTAAGATACACAATATTATGTCATTCATTGTTGAAAATTTATACCTTTACATAATCTTGGTTCTCATTTTTTTCTCAATCCCTGTGCCCTCCCTTCAACCCTTCCCTCCCTCCCTTTCTACAAAGACTTTTTTTTTCTTTTTATTCAGGTTATTGGTACAATCTAGGTATACAGTACAGTTACATTCATCATTGGGATTCTGTACCTTTACATAATAGGTCTTGATTCTCATTTTTCCCCTTGTCCTTGCCCTCCCTCCCTTCACCCCCTCCTCCCCTCCCCACTTACAAATAATTTATTTCCATTTTTTCAGTTTCTCATATTTTTTTCCTCTCCCTTATTACCTTTCCCCCTCCCTTCCCACTTTCCCTACACCTGTAGCCCTTTACTTCCTATTTCACATTATTAATTATCTCATTAGGATCCTGTGTACTATTATAGTTTTTCACACCAAAGAAACTATTTGGAATTTCCCTTAAAGAAATCTCTGTATGAACATTAAGATTAGGGAATCCTAAAATAAAACTAAATAGGAAAGTAAAAGAGAAAAGGCAATGATGTAACATTAAAATAATCCTTAATTCTGGAGATGAAAATGGTCCCTGAACATATTTAAATTGCTCCTTGCTCTTATAGTCTTATCTTATTCTTTTTTTCATTATTTAGAGAATACTTTATTAGTTTCTGTAATCAAAACCACATAGATGTGACCTTACATATTTAATAAGATGTGTTACCCCTGTACACATGGAAAAAAAAATTTTTTTGAATAAAAAAAATTAACATTTCTAGACCAATATGGCTGTCCATTTGTGTAAAATGCCAACTCAACACAGTAAATTGGGATGACTTTTTCCAAAGCTGGCAGCACCGTTAAAGTTTCCCAAAATTCACTTTATATATATATGTATACATATATATTTATATTTATATAAAGAGACTAATAATAGCAGTATGTTATGCATCAATAGCAGCAACAGCTTTTCCCGGTTCTGCAGTCATCTGAACAAAATTATAGACATTCAGCACATTCCATTAAAAAAACAAAACAAAACAAAACAAAGAAAAGAATAATATCCAGAAAACAGCAAAGTTCTGTTGCTGTTGTGGTACCTGGCACCATTTTTTTTATTAGCATCTTAATCACCATCTGGAAAAGATGATAATCTTTTAGATTATAGAGTAATATCATTAAATGTAGCTCTGATAAAGCATGGTCCCTACTATGTATCATAAAGCAGGTACAAGATATTTTACATTCATAGAGGTATGATACAGTACCGTCCTACATCAATAATACTAGAATCAGTTTTGGTTTGAAATTTATTTTATCTGCAAATAAGATTGCTACCCCTGTTTTTTTCTGGGCTCCTGTCACATGGAGAATTGTTTTCTATCTTTTCACTTTTAGTCTATGGGCTTCTGTTTGCACTAGGTGCGTTTCTTGTATACAACATATTGTTGGATTTTGCCTCTTATTCCATTTTGCCAGTCTATTTCTCTTGATTGGTGAGTTGAGGCCATTGACATTGCTGGTTATAACTGATATGTACTGACATTATTGACATGTTATTGGCCTTTTGTTGACTCTTTTTACTTTTTCACCTTCTCCTTTTAATTTCTTGCCTTGCCTATTTGATTTGCTGTGTTGAGCCTCATGGTGTTGTTGCTTTCATTGTCTTTTTCTAGGATCTTCTTTAGAATTGCTTGTAGCTCTGGTTTGGTATTCATGTAGTTTCTCAGGTGTTCTTTGTCGTGGAAGTGTCTTATTTCCCCATCCATTTTGAAAGACAGTTTTGCAGGATACATCAGTCTAGGTTGGAGGTTGTTCTCTTTTAGTACTTGAAATATCTCATTCCAGGCTCTCCTTGCCCCAAGGGTTTGTGTTGAAAAGTCTGCTTTGATTCTGATGGGCTTTCCTTTGTATGTGATTTGTTTCTTTTCTCTTACTGCTTGTAGTATTTTGTTGTTCTGTTGGGTTTCTGGGATCTTGATTATTATATGTCTAGGTGTAGATTTTTTTGATTGTAGCTAGTTGGGGTCCTATATGCCTCAGTTATCTGAATGTCAAATTCTTCCCCTCTGTTTGGGAAGTTTTCTGTCATTAATTCTGCGAACAGCTTTTTAAAGTCCTTTGTATTTTCTCCTGCTACTTCATGGATTCCTATCAGTCTTATGTTATTCTTCTTTGCATCATCTAGGAGTTTTTGGATCGATTTCTCATGATCCCTTACTGTTTTTAAGAGACCTCTCTTTTCATGGTCACGGACTGCAATCTTATCTTCTATATCTGAGAGTCTATCTTCGCATTCTTTCATTCTGTTGTGTACACTTCCAATGGAGTGTTTAATCTCCTGGATATCTGTTTGAATCTGTTTTATGGATTCCATTTCTTTCCTATGTTGAGCATTTATTTTTTCCATTTCTTTCTTATGCTGGGCCTTCATGGCTGCTATCATGGTCCTGAGCTCATGTATTTGTCAGTTTCTGCTGTAGAGTCTCAAATCATGACTTCCTTTTTGCTCACTATCTTTATGGTTATCTGGGAAATTATTTCTGTTTTGAATTTTTCTAGAGCCTGATTGATCTGTTTTGTTACTTCCTGTGCTTTGAGTTCAGGGTGTCCTGGTGATTCACTATCGGCCTTTTCATCCTCATTTGCCCTACTGTTTGCCATTGGTGAACTGGAAGTCTGTCCTTGTGTCTTGCTTAAGTCTTTTCTCATTTTTATTTTTGGTGTCGGACTGTCCTTGGTTTAATCTCTGGATTATCACCCAAATCTTCCTGATAAAGTTGCGCCCTAGCTTCTGTATCTCTGACGACCCACAGACATTCTCATCTTCATAACATCAGAGAATACAGCTCTTCAAATCAACCGCAATTCTTTATCCCAACTGATACAATCAGCAATACATTAACATCAAGCACAACTTGGAAACTGACCACCTGTGGTAGTCACTAGTCTATCACCCTTAAATCATTTGAATTAAATTGAAATCAAGAAGCAGTCCAGAACATGTCTTCAGTGAATAAAATTTCAATATAGTGTATTTACCATTTAATGGCTCAGACAGAGCAAGGATGCTAGACCCCTGGTCTTACTTAGCTGATGGCTGAACCCCATGACGCTGACTGACTTTGGGTTGCAAGGCCCAGATTGAGTTCCCCAACCTTCTGCATGGTTGAACTCTACAACGTTCTATTACAGGTTTCCCACGCCCTTTCTTTAAAGATGTTCAAAGTTGGGAACTCAGAAAAATATCCTTGATGACCACCTCTGCCTCTGCAGAGTGGGTCCAAATACTGGCACAGTCAGGAGGTCTGAGAGTGCGGGAGTGGGGGGATGTTAGGGGTTTCAGGGGCACCCATGTGGCTACCTTCCTGGCTCTCAAGCAATGGCAGCTGGGGCGGGAGAAGGCATGGCTCTCCTTCCCCTGGTGGATCAGGGCCCAGGCTACCTCCTGGCGCTGGAGTGATAGCTGCCGGGCCGGGAGAAGCTCTACAAAGACTTT
This sequence comes from Fukomys damarensis, assembly GCF_012274545.1. Taxonomy (NCBI): domain Eukaryota; kingdom Metazoa; phylum Chordata; class Mammalia; order Rodentia; family Bathyergidae; genus Fukomys; species Fukomys damarensis. The sequence continues at coordinate 479,585 of NW_022900919.1, forward strand.
ATTTCCATTATTTTTCATTTTCCCACATTAATTCAGTTCCTTTCTTTCCTTTCCCCTACCCCTCTCATTTCCCCTTCCCCTTTATCCCCTTTCTTCCTATTTCACATTGTCTGTTACACCTTTTAGTCCTTATTTACACTTTCAGTTTCTCACACTAGAGCAACTACTTAGTATTTACACATGTGTCCCCCATGTATTTCACTTCAGAGTATTGCCTCAATGTGCATCCATTTTGTTATACATGTCTCTAATTTCTTATTTTTTATGGCTGAGTAGTACTCTACTTTATATTTTTAAAACATACATATTGTTTATCCAGTCTTCCACTGATGGGCAGTTGGGCTGCTTCCAAGTTTTAGTGATTACAAACTGTGCAACTATAAACATGGGTGCATGTATATCACTGTGGTGTGATTCTTTTAATTTAGGGGGGAAGATACCCAGCAGGGGAATAGCTGGATCAAATGGGACTTCTAATCCTAGTTTTTTGAGGTATCTCCATATTGATTTCCACAGTGGTTGCACCAGTCTATACTTCCCCCAGCAGTGGAGCAGTGTTCTTTCCCCACAGCTCTGCAGGCATTTGTTATTGGATGATTTCATGATAACAGCCATTCTTTCTGGGATGAGGTGGAATCTTAGTGTTGTTTTCATCTGCATCTCTGTGATGTTGAGCATTTTTTCATATTTTTTTTGCTGCTTTTACTTTGAGAAATGTCTTTTCATTTCAGATGCCCATTTTTGGATTGAGTCTTTAAATTTGGGAAGTCTGATTTTTTTTTTAAAGTTCTTTTTATATTCTAGATAGTAGACCTTTGTCAAGGAAAAGCTGTAAAATTTTTTTTTCCCACATTGTGTGTTGTCTCTTCACACTGTTGGATGTTTCTCTTGCTGTGCAGAAGCTTTTTAATGAGAAGACATCCCACTTGTTGTTTGTGCTAGTTCACAGGCAACTGAGGTTTTGTTTATAAAGTCTTTTCCTGCATCGTCTTCAAGAGCTCCACCTAACCTCTCTTCCAGCTGGATTAGTGTTTCTGTCTTAATATTTATATCTTTAATCCATTTTTATTTCAATTTTAGTGTGTGGTGAGAGATATAGGTCTAGTTTCAATCTTTAGCAAATTGAAACCCAGTTAATCTAGCACCATTTATTAAAGAGGCTGTCTTTCCTCTAGTGAGGGTGTTTACCTCCTTTGTCGAAGATGAGGTGACTGAGTGTGACAGGAGTTGTTTCTGCATCTTTTAATCTATTCCACTGGTCCTCAGGTCGTTTCTTTGCCCATGCCATGCTGTTTTATGACAGTAGCTTTATATTATAGTTTCAAGTTGGGGATTGTGATACCCCCTACCTTGTCTATTGCCTAGAATGGATTCTAGATCTCTTCCGGTTCCAAATGAATTTTTGGATTGTTTTCCCAAGATCTGTGAAGTATGCTACTGGGATTTCAACTGGGATTGCATTGAATCTATATAGCATTTTTGGAAGTATAGCCATTTCCACTATGTTTATTCTTCCTACCAAAGAGTAGGGGATGTCTTTCCATTTTCTGATATCCTTTTCAATCTCATTTTTCAGAGTGCTATAGTTTTCAAAATGGAGGTCTTTGATTTCTTTTGTTAGGTTGATTCCGAAGTATTTCAATTTTTGGATGTTTTTGTGAAAGGAATTGATTGCCCCATTTCTCTTGCCGTGAGTCTGTCATGTACAGAAAAGCTGTTGATTTTTCTGTGTTGATGTTGTATCAAGCTACTTTACTGAGTTTGATCATTGAGTCTAGAAGACTTTTGTTGGAGTTCTTGGGATCTTCTGTACAGAGTATTATGTCATCTGCAAATCATGACAGTTTGATTTCTTCATTTCCTATCTTTATTCCTTTTATTTCTTTCTCTTGTCTAATTGCTATGGCTGTTTGTAAAACTGTATTGAACAGGAGTGGTGATAGTGGATGGACATCCTTGTCTTGTTCCTGATTTTAGTGTGAAGGATTTCAATTTTTGACCATTAGTATGATATTGGCTGTTGGTTTTTTCATAGATGGCTTTTATCAGCTTGAGGTAGAGACATCTATTCCAGTTTTCTGTAGGGTTTTTATCATGAATGTGTGTTGGATTTTTTCAAATGCTTTTTCTGCATCTATTGAGAAGACCATATGGTATTTGTGCTTGGCTCTATTAATATGATGTATTACATTTATTGATTTGTGTATGTTGAACCATCCCTGCATCCCTAGGATGAACCCTACTTGTATGATCTTCTTGGATCTTCTGCATTCTATATGCCAGTATCTTGTTGAGTATTTTTGCATCTATGTTCATTACTGAGATGGGCCTATAGTTCTCTTTTTGGGCTGAGTTTTTCTCTGCTTTTGAAATCAAGATGGTGCTTGCTTCCAGGAATGAATTTGGGAGTATTGCTTCCCTTTCTTTGTCATTGAAGAGTTTAAACAATAGTGTCAGTAGTTCCTTTCTAAATGTCTTGTAAAATTCAGCAGTGAAGCCATCAGGACCCGGGCTTTTCTTAGTTGGTAAGTTTTTAATTACATTTTCGATTTCATTGATTGATATTGGGTTGTTTAGAATTTTTAGGTCATCTTCTTTCAACTTTGAACTTAATTCATGCAAATCTAGGAATCTGCCCATTTCTTCTGTATTTTCCATCTTATTGGCTTAAAGGTTCTTAAAGTAGGTATCGATCCACTGGATTTCTGCTGAGTCAGTTGTATTTTCACCCTTCTCTTTCCAAATTTCATGGATTTGGGTCTTTTCTTTCCTTTTTTGATAAGGTTGACTAAAGGTCTGTCAATTTTGTTTATTCTTTTGAAGAACCAATTCTTGGTTTCATTGATTTTTTTTTTTTTTGTATTCTCTTAGTCTCCATCGCATTGATTTCTGCTCTGATCTTTGTGATTTCCTCCCTTTTATGAGCTTTGTGTTTCTCATGCTCTTCTTTTTTTAGAAGCTTGAGGTTCAGCATCAGGTTGTATATTTGAGCTTGCTCTGTTTTCCTAATATGAATATTCACTGCTATGAATTCTACTTGTAAGACTGCTTTCATTCTGTCCCATAGATTCTGATATGTTGTATTGTAATTGTCATTTAATGGTAGGAACTGTCTTATTTCTTCTTTAACTTCCTCTGTGACCCTTTGGTTATTCAAAAGTTTGTTTTTCATTTTCTTTGTGTTTATGAAATTATTGGGGTTTGTTTTGCTATTGATCTCCAGTTTCTTCGCTGGAATGTTCTGATACTATACAAGGGATCACTTCAATTCCTTTGCACTTAGACATGTTCTGTGAGCGAGTATGTGGTCTATTTTGGAGAACGACCCATATGTAGCTGAAAAGAATATGTACTCTGATTTTGTGGGGTGGAACATTCTTTAAACATCTGTTAAATTCATTTATTCAGGAGTTTGAGTTCTAGTGTTTTGTTTATTTGTAACCATGGGGTATTGAAGTAGTACACTACTATTGTGTTATTTCATGCCCGTATTTGCTTTATATAGTAGGGAGCACTAGTATTTGGTGCATATATATTTATTATTGTCATCTCTTCATCTTGGGTTGTTCCCTTTACAAGGATGTAGTGTCCTTCTTTATCTCTCTTAATCATTGTTGGTTTGAAATCTACTTGATCTGCAAAGAGGATAGCTACTCCTGCTTTTTTTCGGGTTCTTGTTGCATGGAGCATTGTTTTCTACCCTTTAAGTTTCAGTCTGTGTGTTTCTTTTTTAATTAAGTGTGTTTCTTGCATATAGCATATTATTGGATCTTGCTTCTTGACCCATTCTGCTGGTCTGTTTCTTTTGATTGGTTAATTGATACCACTAACTGATGGTTTTAACGAATGTGTATAGACTTAACTATTATATGCCTATTTGTAGATTTTTTCTTTTTTTTAATCATGGCTAGCTGGAGTCCTATATGCCTCACTTATCTGTTTTGTTTTTTGTTTTTTTTTGAAACACGGTTTCACTATGTAGTTGAGACTGACCTGGAACTCACTTTGTAGCCCAGGCGGGTCTTGAACTCACAGCGATCCTCCTGCCTCAGCCTCCCAAGTGTTGGGATTACAGGCATGCACCACCACGCCCAGCTGCCTCACTTATCTGTATGTCAAATTCTTTTCCCCTACTTGGGAAGTTTTCTTCCCTTACTTTTGTGAAGTTTTTTTTTAATGTCATCTGCACTCTCTTCTGTTTCTTCACGGACTCTGATCAGTCTTATGTTATTCTTTGCATCATCTAGCAGCTGTTGGATTGATTTTTTGTGGTCTCTTAGTATTTTTAAGAGAGTCCTATCTTCTTTATCTGAAATTCTATCTTTTCATTGGCTTGTTCTGCTGTGTAAGCTGTCAGTGGAATATTTAATCTCCTGGAACTCTGTTTACATCTGTTTTATGGATTCCATTTGTTTCCTATGTTAGAATTCCATCATGTTCCTTAGCGCCTCTATTTTTTTAATCTGTGTCTGCTCTAGATTTATTAATCATCTGCACAGTCTCTGCTGTTATCTGAGAAGTTATTTCTGATTTCATTTTTTCCAGGTCTTGTTTTGTTGCCTGTCCAGGGTAGTCCAGGTGGTTGAGTATCAGATTGTTCTATCTTGTTTCCCTTTGGGGTTGCCTTAGGTGATCTGGAAGTCTGGTTTTGGGACTTGTTTCTGTGTCTTCTCATTTCACCTGTTGTCTGTGAGGGCTTTTGGCTGGGTGCTGTGCTTTGCAGTTCCTGTTGTCTGAGAAGGCTTCTGGCTAGGGTCTCCACCAGAGAGAGTATAGGGGCAAGCCTCTGAGTAAAGCTTGTGTGCCTTTGCAGCTCTTTTCCAGGTTGGCCTTTTGCTGGGTGGGTGTGCCTGAGCCTCGAGTCGGGGAGGATCCCTAGAGCTGGGATCTGCCTGCAGCTGCTCAGGTCTAGACCACACCACTACTCCCCAGGATCTGCACTTAGGAATGCTATGGGTGGACCTCTACGTGAAGCTTGTGCACCTCAGTCATACTTTAATTTTGGAAAGACTTTTCCTCAAAAATTATGTAGAGTGACTCCCTACAGGTAATGATTTATGCTGTATTGAAAATCTGCATGCCTAGCCATGTTGTGTCTATAATTCTCTTTCCTTGTACATGCCTATCTGGTTCGAGGTAAATATTGCATAAATCTGATAACATATATTGCAGCAATGTCTTAAGTTTTTTTCTTGGATTACATACATGTGAGACCATGCCTAGCTGAGTATATCTTACTTTTACCATAATGTTTTCATTGATATATGCTTGTAATATATAATAAATACTGTCATCATGGCGAATTCAAACATATATGTTTCATACTGAGCAAAATTTCATCTTGAGCAGTATACTAAAAGTTTCAAGGAATCACTTGTAAACACTGTTGGGAAATTTTTGATCAACACTTCAATATTTGATAGTTTCTTTGATTTTCCAGCATCCATCCTCTTCTAGTATCTGATTGGAAAATTAATATAGTTCTAAGAATTTATTTATCTACAGGCTAAGATTCATGAAATCTTTTTTTTTTTTTTTTTACATGTTTGCATCTCTTTATATATTACTGCTTAGGCAGGAATAGTGGTGTGCATCTGTAATCACAGTGTTTTCTTCAGCTTCTAACTAAATCCCTCATTGTTCAGGTAAGCCTGTTATGTGCACCTTTTCATGACTTTGGTACATTATGCACAGTAGCCCTTGTGACTATGAGTTTCTTGGAGTTTTTACTGGTCTATCCTTATGGTTTAAATCTAAATGTTCTCCCAAAGCATTGCAGACTCCTAAGTGGAGCTTTTGGGAGGTGACCGGATCATGGGTGTGTGACTGGATGAGATCCCTGATGGGTTTCCAGCTGAGTATGAAGTGAGAGGTAAAGCCTGGTGAGAAGAGGTGGGTCACTGTGCCCTAGAAAGGTGTATATATGTATCACTCCTCCCTTGATGGCTTCTGCTTCCCAATGCCGTGCCAAGTGCAAGTTTCCTGCATGCTGTGTCCCTGTGCCAAGCCACCCTGCCTTAGAACCAGACAACTGTGGACTGAAACTTCTAAACAGTGAACCTTTCCTTTAAGCTGTGGGTATTGGGTATTGTGTCTCAGTGCCAAGAAACTCATTTTTCTGCTGTTGATGTCAGATTTCATTTCAATAGATGTGAGAGCCTGTTTTGCACAATTTCCATTACTTTAAACTCTTTAAATTTTTCCTGGTTTTTACTTTTATTAGTATATGTTTACTCTACATAATGATTATATTCATTGTAGAGTGTTGGTACATGTCCCAACATATTTTAATTACTCTCCTCCTAGAAATTAAGTTTTCTGTTATTGCTCTGACATAGTATATTTGGCAAATATTTCTTGTGATTTTGAGAAGACTTTGTACCTTGTAGGTGTTAAAGTATTATGCAGTATCCAGTCAGTCCCCATGAAGGGTGATGTTACTGATTTTAACTGTTCTGTTACAGGTTTTTACTGTGAATCAGTGATATTTCTCTTCACATTCATGCTTTGCCTCATGTAATTTGATGCTGTATTTATAGGATAGGTATCAGGGACTGTTTTTAGAGAACTGCCTTTCATATCTACCTGAGCACTGTATTCATTATTTTGAGGTACAAATTTAATAATGTCAAATTAATATAGTTCTACAGATTTTGTTGAATTTTTGATAGACTAGTGTGTCTTTTTGCATAGCTTTCTATATAATCTATCCTCATCAATGTCAATATAACAACCACTCCTGTCCAGGTAGGCACAGCATTGGGCCCATAACCCAGATGTACAGACATTGATCAACTCTGATGTCTGTTCTTTCTTTCTCTGATAGTCTCACCTGTCCTCCTGGTGGGCAATGCAGTTTGACCACTGCTTGCTGGGGGTCTCCTTTTTCCACTTGTGCTGCTTTGCTTATTGCTGCCCCCAGGGTATGAAGGATGTCTCTTCTTTTCATATATGAATGCAGGCAGATATAAATTAAGGTGTACTTTCTTAATGGTAATTTAGAGTTTAAATATTTTGCAATAAATTTTATTTTCAAAATTACTGAGGAGACAACACTAATAGTGTAAATATCCTGAAAATATTCAGAAAGTTTCTTCACTGGGCCTTGGGCAATGGATAGGAGCATCTAGGTGATTGATACCCTAGCTGATTCAAGCTTCTCTTGCCCCTTGGATGATATTCTTTCTCCCCGCTTCCTCTCCCCCTCTCCCCTCCTTTGTCCCCTTCTTCCCCCCCACCCCACTTTGGTGACTTTTCCTGTCTCTGAACTATGTACTTTTAGTTTCCCTCCTTGGAATTTCAGTACATCAGTATTATAGAAATCGCAAATAGAACTATTTTCAGAGGGTTTTTTTTTTTTCCTCTTGCTATTGTTCATATGTGCTGGTATGTGATCAAGAGCCAAATGCTTTCTCATCTGTCCCATTGGTTATATGATTCAGGGTATTTCAAGTTTATTTGAAAAGAATCACAGCTATTTCCAGGAAAAATAGCACAGTGTATCCTGTGGACATTGGAAAGAACTTACTGGTCTGTATGTTTTGGTAATCACTAAAGTAAAGGAAATAAGAATATATAAATTGATTCTCCATTCTTGCATAAGTCTACATCTGTATTGTGTTCTTCCACAATTCCATTTTCTTTAGTAATTTTTTCAAAAAAGTTTGATTCTTGTTATTTATTCATTGTTTTCTCTTGAGTTAGGTATGTTGTAATCATTGTTTTAGATATGTGTTCATTGATCTTTCCTCCCTATACAAAACCTTTATTCTGTGTACATAGCCAGTGTTTTCTTGTCTTATTTGTGTTCATGTATTTCATCTTATCCTTGTACTTCTGATGGTTACTTGATTTGCTTCTGAGGAAAACTTGCTTTTCACATTTAAAAAGTTATTTCACTGTGGATTCTCAAGGCATTCGAGGTCACCTTTCCCATTTTAATATGTAACTTAATTATTGCATGTAGAAGACTGTACAACCCAGGTTTCCAAATATATACCTGTTTCTCCATGAATGTAAATGAAACAGATTATGATTTCTTCCAGAGTTGTTTAACACCAGCTCTATCAAGAATCAATATCCCACATACTTGTGGGCCCACTGAAGACTATCTTCTGTTCCTGAGATCCATTTGTCATTTTCTCTGCTAATGATATATTCTCACGAAAGGTGGAATTTGAATGTCTTTCATGTACATTATGGAAGCTTCTTGCTTCTTGCTTAGATTGTATTGAATGGAAGTTTTCCTTTTTTTGTGGGGCATTTGAGAAAGGATCTCACTTTGTATTTCTTACTGGTCTCAAACTTACTATGTAGCTAAGGCTGGACTCAAAATAATGGCAATCTTCCTGTGTCAGCCTCCCACATGCTGGGATTACAGGCATGTTACACCACACTTGGCTGAAATTTTCTATTTAAAAATTTTTTTATTTCTCTTGTTTTTTTTAGGCAGGGTCTCACTATGTCATTCAGGGTGGCCTTTAATTCACTGTGTAATCCAGGCTGGCCTTGGCAATCCTCCTGCCACAGCCTCCCGAGTGCTGGTGTACACCACTATGCCCAGCTCTGATATTTTCCTTTTTTGTTTGTTTGTTTGTTTGGTTTTTTGAGACAGGGTCTCACTATGTAGTTGAGACTGACCTGGAATTTTCTATGTAGCCCACGCTGGTCTTGAACTCCCATTGACCCTCCTGCCTCAGCCTCCCAAGTGCTGGGATTACAGGCATGTGCCACCATGCCTGGCCTTCTGTTATTTTCCTTTTGTGCCTGAATACTCTGTGATATATTGGTTTTCAATGCACATAATACATTTTATTCATCTTCCACTCACTACCCTAGAATTTCCTATATCTGAGAGCAAGGTGACCACTTGGTGACACTGAGTTATAAGATAATTTGCCAGCCTTTCCTTTTATTGTTCACAGACTTGTTCCAATAAAACTTTTTTCTATTAACATTTTAATTATTATTCATATTTGATGATTATCTCATATTTGATGTTCAGTTGTTTTTTTCTATGAAACCAAATTCAAATTTTAAAATGCTAGCTGAGGATGTAGCTCAGCGGCACTGTACCATCTGGCAAGCAAAATATCCTGAGTTCGATTCCTGGTATTGAAAAAAAAACATTTCAAAATACTGCTTACATGCAGTTAAAGAAGGACTCAATGCCATAAATGAAAAGATATTATCTATGGTCTATCAAAGCCATTCATTAGATACTCATGTGCCCCAGTGGGGTTGATCTTGTAGGCTCCCTCTATGAGCTCTGCTTTAGAGACAGTGCACAAATACCCTTGCAGTGCTCCAGCAAAAGAACCAGTGCTTCTGTTCTGTTGTTGCTTTAGCAATGTGTGGCAAGCTAGAATCAGAAAAAATGTGTTTACACATGGAATTAACATTTGAAGGATTCAGCCTCCATTGAGCTTTTTGTTTTCTTTTCTTTTATTGATACAAGGTCTAACTATGTAGATCAGGTTGGCCTTGAACTTACTGTGGAGCCCACACTGCTTGTGAACTCATGCCTCCTGAGTGCTGGGATTGCAGACCTGCACCACCACACCTGTCTCACATTTTAACTTTTTTGAGAGGAGTTGTGCTATCTCAGGCTGTGAGTCTCAACCTTCCCTTCAGAAATATATGTGTGATCATTTAGGAGGCAGTGACCTTTGAGGATGTGGCTGTGAACTTCACCATGGAGGAGTGGGCTTTGCTGGATCCATCCCAAAAGAAGCTCTATAGAGATGTGATGTGGGAAAACTTTAGGAACCTGGCTGCTATAGGTAAGAATAACATCTCTTTCTCATCTATACAACCAGAGAATACTGTGTGTTGCTCATCAGTGCTGTTTCATTAAAAATAATGTGAAAACATTTTGAAGAATACCTCAAGCCTGGTTACATTATACCATGAATCTAATTAGACTCTATTAATTTTTATGTAATAATATAGTGTCTCCTTATATTTCTATGACTACAATTCAGGAAAATCCAGGGATAACCAGGAAGTTGAAGAGGAATACCAAAATTACTGGAGAAACCTAAGGTAATTTGCACCCACAAGAAAAATGAATGTTCCTCAAGAGTTAGGGTGTGAGCAGAAATGTGACAATCAAGGAAGTGAGGGCAAGTTCAAATTTAATGTCACAAATATTCTCCAGATGTGTATACAGTTTAAGTATGTATAATCTGACAATTGAATTATGAAATTCATGACATTGCATTTAAGTATTGTATATAGGTGTATATACTTTGTCAGAACTTTGAGTTTTGACCAGAAGCCCTCTTCAGGATATCTGTTTTGATATACAAGTGAATAGAAGACATTTATTATCTAAAACTTTCTAACCTGGAAGCAGTATTCAAAGTAGAAATAGATGCTAGTGTTGTAATAGGTATTTTCAAGCCATTCCCTAGAGAATTGAGTCCATTTGTGATTTAAAATCCTTAGAAGGCACCCCCCACATTGTTGGTGGAATGTTAAGTACAGCCACTAGGATAATCAGTACACAAATGTCTCAAAAAGTAAAAATAGAAGTTCTATTTAATGAGGCTTATTTCTAATGGATATATTTTCAGAAGGGTTAATATTATATAGATATATGCATACCCATACTCTCAAAGCAGCTCAATTTATAACAGCTAGGCCCTGGAATCAGCTTACATGTCCATCACTGGATGCATGGATAGAGAACGTTGTTGATAGGCTCAGTATGATTTGCATTCTTGTAAACCCAGCACTCTGGGAAGCAGATTCTGCAGGATGGTGAGTTGAAGCTCAAACAGAGCAACTTAATCATCAATGAGAATTTCTCAAAATAAATAAAAAGGTTTGAGGTTTTGTGCTAATACTTATGTTTAATTCCCAGTGCTGAAAAGAAAAAAAGAAATGTGCTATATAATCAGTCAAAATGAATAATATCATGTCATTTGCCAAAAGAAAAAAGTGGGTCTTCATCACGTAACGTTAAGTGAAACAGCTCAGCTCAGACATAAAATATGAACTGTCACATGGTTTCTCTTATGTGAAAAAACCAAAAAATATAAATTAAGCAGTAAAATGAAGGAGAGGTGATATAAAGGAAAAGCTGGCTTTTTGGAGTTGGGAAAGACAAATGGTAAGGAGAGAAGGGGAAGAGGGATGGGGGAAAGGTATGAAAATGATCAACGTGATATGTAACAATAACCCAAATGAAGCTAAATATTCCCTATGGCAAAATGTACCAACTTAAAAATTCCCAAATGAATACCACCCTTTTGGGAATGGCTGTTTTGAAGGTATCCGCTAAGGCATTCAGTTAATTCCTTGCCAAAATTTATTAGCAGGCATCAGAACAGAACTAGTTCTGGTAAATCAATAATATGGAGACCCATTTCATTGTGACTTTTTTCTTTACAGAAATAAAGAGGTAATGAAATACTGTCAATGTACAGCTTTGGGTCAACATGAAGAAGTATTCCTTTGGACTCCAGATTCTAATGTGGATGTGAAACAAGCTGTTTTAACACCAGCTGAAAGCCTTGCTTGTAGGAAGGCTCTGACTGGGCCTTTGTCACTAACTGTGCCTGTCATTGCTCGCACTGCACTGAAGCCATATAAACACTTGGGATCTGAAGAGAAGGTATATAAATGCAATCAACATACAAGAAACTCCAGTGATTTACAGTCCCTTTGGAAGCATGCAAGGTCAAAGGATGGAGAGAAACCCTGTGAATGTGATCAGTGTCGGAAATCCTCCTCTGACCTTAGTGAAAGAACACAAGTTAGAGAGAAGAGCTTTGTATGTAAGAAAAACTTGAAAGCCTCCAGCACACACAGTGATGTTCAGATCCATGAAAGAAATCATAATGGGGGGAAACCCTATACATGTAAGCAGTGTGGGAAAGCATTCAGCACACATAATGATTGTCAAAGCCATGAAAGAATTCACACTGGGGGAAAACCATATGTACGTAAGCATTGTGGGCAAGCTTTTAGCACACATAGTGCTTGTCAAAGACATAAGAGACTTCACACTGGGGAGAAACCCTATGTATGTAAGCACTGTGGGAAAGCTTTCAGCAAACATAATGCTTGTCAAATACATGAAAGGACTCACACTGGGGAGAAACGCTATGTATGTAAGCAATGTGGGAAAGCTTTCAGCACACACAGAGCTTGTCACAGACACGAAAGACTTCATAGTGGGGAGAAACCCTATGTATGTAAGAACTGTGGGAAAGCTTTCAGCACACAAAGTGCTTGTCACACACACAAAAGAGTTCACACTGGGGAGAAACCTTATGTATGTAAGCACTGTGGGAAAGCTTACAGCACACATATGGCTTGTCAAATACATGAAAGGACTCACACTGGGGAGAAACCCTATGTGTGTAAGCACTGCGGGAAAGCTTTCAGCGCCCACAGCATTTGTCAAAACCATGAAAGGACTCACACTGGGGAGAAACCCTATGTGTGTAAGCAATGTGGGAAAGCTTTCAGCAGAAACAGTTGTTATAAAAGTCATGAAAGGATTCATAGTGGGGAGAGACCCTATGTGTGTAAGCAATGTGGAAAAGCTTTCACCACACGTGTTATTTGTCAAAGACATGAAAGACTTCACACTGGGGAGAAACCCTTTGTATGTAAGTACTGTGGGAAAGCTTTCAGCACACATAGTGATTGTCAAATACATGAAAGACTTCACACTGGTGAGAAACCCTATGTATGTAAGCAATGTGGGAAAGCTTTCAGCAGAAACAGTAATTATCGAAGTCATGAAAGGCTTCACACTGGGGAGAAACCCTATGTATGTACTCATTGTGGGAAGGCTTTCATCAGGCGCTATGAATATCAAATACATGAAAGATTTCATACTGGGGAAAACCCCTATGTATGTAAGCACTGTGGGGAAGCTTTCAGCACATACAGTGCTTATCAAATACATAAGAGACTTCACACGAGGGAGAAACTCTATATATGTAAGTACTGTGGGAAAGCTTTCAGCCGAAACAGTCATTATCAACGCCATGAAAGGACTCACACTGGGGAGAAACCTTACGTATGTAAGCACTGTGGAAAAGCTTTCAGCACATATAGTGCTTGTCAAATACATGAGAGGACTCACACTGGGGAGAAACCCTATTTGTGTAAGCAATGTGGGAAAGCTTTCAGCAGGCATAGTGAACGTCAAATACATGAAAGAGTTCACACTGGGGAGAAACCCTATGTGTGTAAGCAATGTGGGAGAGCTTTCAGCAGAATTAGTCGTTATCAAAGTCATGAAAGGACACATACTGGGGAAAAACCCTATGTGTGTAAGCAGTGTGGGAAAGTTTTCAGTAGGCGTGTTACTTGTCAAATGCATGAAAGACTTCATACTGGGGAAAAACTCTGTGTGTGTAAGCAATGTGGGAAAGCTTTCAGCACACCTAGTGCTTGTCAAAGCCATGAAAGAATTCACACTGGGGAGAAACCCTATGTGTGTAAGCAGTGTGGGAAAGCTTTCAGGACACGTGGTTATTGCCAAATACATGAAACACTTCATACTGGGGAGAAACCCTATGTATGTAAGCAATGTGGGAAAGCTTTCAGCACACATAATGCTTGTCAAAGACATAAGAAACTTCACACTGGGGAGAAACCCTATGTATGTAAGCACTGTGGGAAAGCTTTCAGCACACCTAGTGCTTGTCAAAGCCATGAAAGGACTCACACTGGGGAGAAGCCCTATGTATGTAAGCAATGTGGAAAAGCTTTCAGCAGAAGCAGTAATTATCGAACTCATGAAAGGACTCACACTGGGGAGAAACCCTATGTATGTAAGCAATGTGGGAAAGCTTTCACCACACGTGCTTATTGTCAAGTACATGAAAGACTTCACACTGGGGAGAAACCCTATGTATGTAAGCAATGTGGGAAAGCCTTCAGGAGAAACAGTTGTTATCGAAGTCATGAAAGGATTCACACTGGGGAGAAGCCCTATATATGTAAGCAATGTGGGAAAGCTTTTAGGACACAGAGTGGTTGTAAAGAACATGAAAGTACTCACACTGGGGAGAAACCTTATGTGTGTAACCAATGTGGGAAAGCTTTCAGCACACGTGGTTATTGTCAAATACATGAAAGACGTCACACTGGGGAGAAACCTTATTTATGTAAGCAATGTGGGAAAGCTTTTAGCACACATGGTGCTTTTCAAAAACATGAAAGACTTCACACTGGGGAGAAACCCTATGTATGTAAGCACTGTGGGAAAGCTTTCAGCAGGCACGGTGAATGTCAAATACATGAAAGAGCTCACAATGGGGAGAAACCCTTTGTATGTAAGCAATGTGGGAAGGCCTTTAGCACATATGGTACTTTTCAAAGACATGAAAGACTTCACACTGGGGAGTAACTTATGTATGTAATGTGGTAAAGCTTTCAACAGCTACAGTGAGTCAAACACAACTCACACTGGGGAGAAACCCTATGTATGTAAGCAATGTGGAAAACCCTACAGCACATCTGTTGTCAAATATGTGAAATAATTCTCTCTAGAGAGAAATTCTGTGCAAGCAATGTGGGAAAAGTTTTAGGGCAAACATTGTCAAATACATGAAAAAACAAAGTGGGGAGAAACTAGAAGCACTATGGGAAAGATTTCAGCACATGTGGATATTGTCCAATACATCAAAGCACACATTGGGTTTAAATCCTAGGTATGTAAGCAAGGTGGGAAAGCTTTCAGCATACATAATGATTATCATATGAAAACTCACTGGAGAAATTAAGCAGTGGAAAGCTTTCAGCATGTGCAGTGAATATAAAATACATGAAAGCTCACTGGCTGTTTTATGTATGTAAGCAGTGTTTAAAAACAGCACAGATTGTTGTTCATATATTGTCAAGTATATGGACAATCTCACAAGTTAGAAACCATATGTGTATAAGTAACATGGGAAAGATGTCAGTCCATACACATTTTTAAATACATGAAAGAAGTCTCACTAGGGAGAAACATGTATGTAAGCCTATTTTGAAAATTCTATGAAAATTTGTCGTATAATAGAGACCTGTAGAAATAATTTATGCATTAAATTTGGTGTCAATATTTCACACATTTTTTGTACAATAAAATCTCAGGTGGAGATGTCCAAATGCAAATACATTGTGTGGTTTTCAGTAAATTATACATTTCTAGGTTATGAATCTATAAGGCTTAATGTAAAAATATTGAGTTGGCAATTTTATATTTGAGTCTTTGTACTTAATCTGTACTGTCTTAACAGTGAATTGAAATATGCTTTATTTTCAAGTATGGCGTCTAGTTATTTTGTCTTTAAATTGGAAGGAATGGGTTAACTAAAAAGTTATATTAAAAATTAATTTTTTAAATTGGCTTTTTAACTGTTGGGATTTTGTTACATTTTATGTTTCTGGTGCATATACTGCATTTTTTGTATAACACGATGTTTTTGAAGTTGATGCTATTGTTTATATTAGAATATATTTTTAGAGACGTGAGCATTTACAAATTGTGTTTTTAAAAATTTGTTTGCACATGACTTGTAGATTAGCAAATGTTATGTTTTTTGTCATGAGAAGGTAGCTGCTTATTCCAACTTCATTATATATTATATCATGTACCTAATTTTGCTTACTTTTCTTTGATACTGAAGTCAGTATTATCATATACATAATTTTTTACCATCAAAATTTTCTTTTCGTGTTTATATTGCAATGACTTTAAGTTTAGTGTTAATCTTTCCACCACATGTACCAAAAATAAACCATACTGCTGTGAGTTTCTTATTGCCACAGAGCAGCAGGACCATGACTTTTCTCCAGAAGGGTATCACGAATCATGGTAATGTCTCCAGAAAGTGTAAATGGTGGTCTGATTAATCAGTAGCAACACTTTCAAAGGAATTTTTGTCAGCTGTGGAGCTGTTTGGGGGAGAGGGGTTGCTATCGAATATACCAGGCAAATAACTATTCTGTTCCCTGGAGCTGTGGTGCCATTCTGTCTTTGGTAATCATTGTTTTTACCTAACAAAGTGCTGTAATGACATGAAGGAAATCTTAACTCATGTGAGGTAGCAGTCAGTAAAAAGTGAATTAACTAAATTGTGATTCATATTTGTGTTCTGTTTCACCAAGTTTTGAGATAATGCCTTCTCTCAGTGCTCCTAAGGACATGCGGTATGTGATGATTGCCTTCGGGCCAACGTATGCATGTTTTCTAATTGGTCTCGACCTGTAATTCTACTATCTTTTTAACATATATATGATTTGTAAAATGTTTTACACAATATTCTCAAATACAAAAGCCAGTGAGTTTCTGATGAATTTACATTGTTGCAAATCTGTGGTATCATGGTAACTTGAGTGAGCAATGTGTTACTCATACTGCAGTGAGTATAGCTTGCATTAGCCTTAATTATGCTTAGACACCTAAATTACTGGTTGTGTAATATCTAAAATTATGTCTTATCTGAAATACCTGATATTTATGGAATTACACTGCAGAGTACAGTGTCAGTCTACCCTAGTATATGTGGTCAACTCTGCAGCACATTTCTGCTTGGCATCAGCAGGAAGATATGCAGTGTGTATTGCTACCCAACTAGTGATAGAATATTGAAACTACTCAGCACATTTACTTTCCCATTATTTACTATGAAAAAGAAAAAAACTTGCTGGCCCTGCTGATGCATGCTTGTAATCTTAGCAACTTGGGAGACAAATAGGAGGAAAAAATAGTTGAGTCCAGCCTACTCAGTAGTGACACCTTGTCTCAAGATAGATGTGAAAGTTCTGCAGATGTAGTCCAGTGCTTTAGTACTCCTAGGTTTACTCCCCAGTATCTGAATTATACATTTTATACAACTATACATTAATGTTTATCCTTTTCTCACTTGACCACTTAATAGTTTTTGCTGAGCATCAGTTGGGCAGCACAATTGTTTATGCACTGACTATCCTGACCATCACTCAGGCAGGTGTCATTTTAACTAGTTGATTCTTGTGTTGAATAAGTTTGATAAAACTGTCATTTTTGTATTTCCTGTTATATTAGCATAAAAATTAACTAAAATAAGCAATTTTTGGTCATCAAATTTAAACAATTGCACTGGGAAATGGTTAATGTATAAAGGTCTGAGCCAAATGTGATTCCTTTAGTCCCAGCATCAAGAGAGGTTGAAAAAGGATGATTGCGGCTTTAAAGCTTACTCTGGGGGACAACTTAACTGATACCTTATCAAGATACAAGTTGTCTTTATACCTGCATTTGAAGTTTAGGGAAAGAAAGAAATTTAGGTCAAACACAAACATAGGATAGAGTAAAAAATCAATATTGCAAAAATCATTTTGTTGCTCAGGAAATATTCTTTTCATGGAAGTATTTGTACAGCAGTCATATATAAGCCTGTGGCAGAGTAAAACATAAACAATGAAACACAAATGAGCCAGGCATTCTATGTTCTGTATAGAGACAAGTTTTTTTTCTCAATGATTACTGGTGTATTGAGAAAATAAGGTAGGATGACCCAATAAACAAAATGGATTAGTTTTAAAACTTCTGCAGACATGGAACCGGGCAGGGGGAAGCATGAAGAAATAACCTACTGCATGGTAATTTTGCATGATATTCCTCAAATAACTAATATCTAAATAAATACAGGCAAATGAAATGAATATACATCTCAGAATAAGTACAAATTGCCAGTAAATACCTGAAAAAAATGTTGAGCATTTTTCCCAGTAGAGAAATGCATATTGGAATATAATCTCATTCCAAAAAAATCATGAGGCTGCAGGGAAAAAGGAACCATTCAGCATCACTGGTGGAAATGTAATAGTTTAATCACTACAGAGGTCAATGTACAAAATATTCAAAAATAAAAGTCGTGATTTCATTCAGTGTAATGTTTCCTTTTGTGGGTCTCTTCCCAAAACAGTGAAGATATCATATTTCAGTGATCCATGCATAGTCCTGCTTACAGTAGCAACACTCACTTTTTCTGTTGGGCAGCAGCAGTGAGCCCTGCTCTGTCAGCAACCAGATACCAAGGGTCATCATGTTCCCTTCAGAGTACTCTATTTAGTAAATTATATGACAGGGTCCTGAGTTTGATCCCTGGTACCAATACATAAATAAAGTGAGATTTTAAAAAATATTTCATTATGAGATGGGCTCAATATTAGATTATTCTTCCTAACTACAGGTCAATATAAGCGTGATAAGAATGTTAATATAGTAAGGGCATCACTATTATGTTCATTAGATTTGGTATATTAAATGTATATTCATTATATTTATTTCAGCTTTTTGGGTTGCTCACACATTTACACTTTGTACCTTAAGAAACATCTGTAACCACTTCAACTTTATTGAGGTAGTGATGTACATAACACCAAGGTCATCACCTCTCCTGGGCTCATTGCTGTTAGTCCATGTATGGCAGTGAAGCATGTATACACATGTACATGAGTTTCTTTTTGTACTTTTCTCATGATAGATTTTTAAATGTCCTGGTGTAACCGGAGGCTGAATACTCCTACAATAGGTTCCTAAGAGGTTAAACCTGGGGAACCAATGACTGCTCAAATGGAGCCAGAAACTTAAGAACAAGATGAAACAGTAAAGCAACCATAGCCCACATAGAAGGTGTTGAAGCCCCACAATGAAGCTGAGCACCGGAGTCTTGATGTTCTGAATGATGACAGCACCAAACATCACACCTGTTTAAGACAGTTCAAGTATGCAGAAGCTTTGCCTCCACTCTTTTTTTTTTTATCACAATGCCCAGTCCTCTTAGGTGACACCCATTTTTTTTCATAAGAGTTATTTCCTACTCAGATCAATGGCCCACATATCAATTATTTTCTCTAGAAGGACATACAGATTTTATGGCTTGTCTTCATCGTGCTGATAACATGACAGCCCAAAAGCAAAAGATCTTACTAAAAGTTTTAATAATTCTGTAGTGTATAATTTACACTTGTCAGAAAGTTGCACATGTATACCGCACATCTGAACTATTTACCTTCTCATCCCTTTTCTCCCCCTTCCAACATTTCTTCCTTGTTTTCATTTGTAAAATATCTTTCATTTTCCAGACACTGACCTTTTTTCTTATAAAAATAAAAGTTAAACAATACTTCTGATAGTAACGTCAGTCATCTATTAATAGCAGCCTCCTGAATATACAAGTGGATAAGGAGTTCATTGCCCTTCCTGTGTGTCTAAAGAAAATCCACAGAATTTGATTCCAGTAAAGAGAATCCCAAATGATGCATATGAGGCCACATCGGGACCCTGGAGTTGGAGAGCCACAATGTGCAGCACAAGCACGCGATGATCAAAGCATATGAGTTCAATAGATAAAGAGTGAACATCAGACTCACTTACTGAAAACTTTGGTTCAGAGCTGCCTGGGCTTTGAGGCACAAGCTTTACTCCTGTAAGTCCAGTAGGTGTGTCCAGGGGTTTGGCAGCATCGAAGGTAATCATAGTCCCACTTTACATACCTAAGCCTGCCAGTTTAGCAGGGCCTAATAATATTAAAAGTTTTGAAAATAAAAAATGGCAAGGTTCAAATCGTGCCATTTTCAGTAGCATGATTAAATCTTATGCCACTGTGATCCATCGTTAATCTCAGTTTAACTCATCATCTAGCTATTGTATGATGTCACACCATGACAAGAAGAGTGAATGCAATACTGGGCAGCATTCAGAGAAAGAGCACATTTACATGGCACTGATTACACCATATTTTCTAATAACCATTTCAATATTGAGTAATATGAATCTAATATATCAATTAAATTTATCAATTAAAACATTTCTTAGGTGTATATATAAATACAAAATTCTATATGCATGTATGTATGTGCATGTTTTATTACTATCTATGGTTGGAAACATGTTGGGCACATGGAGTCATATCCCCATCAGATAAGGGGGATCTACTCTATTTCTTATTGTAATAGAGAGGTGCACAACTCCTATCTGTCTGGCTTGACATGACAGGATAAAAGACTAGAACAGAGTTGTCTGGAAGAGACATGACTGATTTACTTGAGATATGATAAATAGCATGTACACTGCCCCAAAACAACCACTCCTCCACGTCCATGTCTAAATCACAGATTCTTGAAAACTTTCTTTGTCCCAGGGCAATACCTTGGTTTCACATGGGGCGTGATTAAACCTTGGGAGGAATAAACCTGGAGTAAGCAGAAATTTGTGAAAGAAAAATGCATTCTTAGGAAGATTAGGATTTACTCTAGAAAAGACTGGGTGGGTGAGTGGCAGTGGAGGTGAGACAGAGGGACAGTTTCAAATGGCAAAGAGAACACAAACATCTCTAGGCAGATAGCACCAGGGGACAAGCATCACCTGGGACCTTAAAAGAAGTACTGAGGCAGAGGGAATGGGAGAGTTTGTGTTTGATAAGTTGTATCCCAAACCAGTTTGATTACATATAAGTATTTGTTCATAGACATCTTTGTAGTCTCAAAGGTATTTCTATTTTTCCATTTTTAAATCCACATAAAGTTTCTCAGCATTTCCTTTCTACTTTATCAGGTGATATAATATGAATTGTGAATCACAAAGTGACATTCAAAGACTTGGATTCAACATTCTTTTTAATATTTATCCATAAATATTGTGATGTAGATGTATCATAACTCCAAGATGAGACCAAACTTGGGCCTGCACAGAAAGAGCAATGAATTTCCCTTGGTGCTTTCTGGGCAGTAGTCTTCCCTGTAGGTGGCCTCTAGCTGGAAAGAACCCCAACAGAACAGGGGTGTGGACTGAAAAGCTGCAGAGTGGTGGAAGGCTAGAGACTCATATGCAGAAGCCATGCAGAAGGCAGAAGCCACAGCCATTGAATGCTTATTCCCTTTCTGAGGTTTTGACCCTAATTTCCCTGAGAATTTCAACACACAGTTTAGATTTTTGCATACATAGATTTAATGGCATCAATCTATAATTTGAATATATAAAAATTTGTGGTCAGGCTCAGAGACAGATTCCTTTATGTAGCTTCTTGGAGGAAGGGGTGATAGAGGTGACACTATCAGGGGTGACACTTTCAGTGAGAATGTTAAAGTAATCCCAGGTAAAGTTGTCCCTCTAGTAAATATTAGGGTGGAGAAAGTTGAATTTTCAGACTGAGGAAAGGGAACAGCAGGCTACAGTCAGCTCTCAGAGTTAATATTTTTACTTATTGCTGCCCTATCACCAGGATCCAACTCACCATGGCACACCATTTCTGCAGTCAATCTTATCTTGCACATTGAAAAGAGAAAACTAACTGTCTGAATGTGGGTTTTTCCTTTGATCATGGGTGAAGCAGATAGCTTTTCTTCATTCTCCATTGTACTGTAGAATCTGGCTGCCAAATAAGTGTAGAACATGTGTTATTTAACAATTATATTCCCCTGTTTTCATGTTTTCCTTTCATTTTAGTAAAATGGGTCAAAGCCAGATTTGGTTGTGCATGCCTATAATCTCAACACTCTGGGAAGCTGACACCAATGGATTGCAAGTGTACAAGTCTGAGGCCATCCTGGGCAACTTAACAATATCCCAAAATACCATCTCAAAGTAGCTGGGGATGTGGCTAAGTACAAATGCCCTAGATCCAGCCCCAATCTTGAAAAAGTAAAAAATGCCTACTTGACTACAAAAGTGTGAGAGAGCCTTGGCAATTAATCCAACTCCCTCATCCCACACTGCTCAAGGGTGACATCCCACACTCTGCTCTGCTAGACCAGACCTACTGGGCAGCCCTCCTTCTCTGAGTTCTGTTGCCTCCACAGGACATAGTCTAGAAACCTGAGCATACGTATTGCTCTATTTCCAGGAGAGAGAAGCAGGAAAGGTTGACTAAACATGCTTAGAAAGCAGGTGCCTGCTCTGCAAAGCCAGAAGCAAGTTCATCTTAAAAGCAATTGTCCCCAGGTGGACCATTTCAGCACCCCAGGATAAACCCTGGGCACAGAAGGGTCTTCAATGGGACCTGTCACTTTGCTCATCACAGCCAGATATGGGATCACGTCTCTTGTCCCTCAGATCTGAGGGTGAATATTTGAGCACTAGCCTTTGAGAGATGCAACCATTGAGAGATGGTTCTATGAGCTGTACATAGGAGATCAGGCTGATCCAAAATGTGAAGCCTTCCTTTATTTTCTCTTGTCATACTTTAACCCAGTGTCACCTGCTGAGAAATAGCATGATGGTCCCAGACACCCTTGCTATGTGACTTTCTTGAGGTACAGGAATTGTGTTGACACAGAAACACCCTAGAAGCCAGAAATGTAAGTGTGGGGCTGGGTGCTCTGTGATGGATACAGATGGACTATTGATCTGCTGAACCCAGGGCCTTCCCATGAAATCTTTGAGGTCTGCGACCTTTTTAACTACTCTACCCTCAGGCTCCTCTGGGCTGTAACATGGGGCTCAGCCTACAGTAGGGAGCCCAGCATCCTGTCCTGTTTCTGCTTCAACTTCAGTCTCATCCACAGCCTTATCTTGTCAGTGATACACCTGCAGCTCTGTGTCTTCCTATCCTGTGTCATTTCAGGAGGTCTTGGAGAATTCTCTAGGCTCATGTGCGGGGTTTCTGCATGGGAAAAGATATAGTTCCTATGTCCCCAGTCCCTCCTTTGTCTCAAGAGCAGTCCTGAGTGCCCTGAATTTTTTAGTCATTTGGGAAGCACAGTGTCAAGTCCATGACCTGTGTTCAGATCCAAGCACTAAGTCCCTGTATTCCAGATCATACCCTCATTACTGAAGTCCTTGCAAAGGGGCACACACAAATAAATGTGGCTGGGTTTCCAGAAGGGTGATTTGTTGCTGTCTCTGGTGTGACAGTTATCATCCTTGGACTGTTTGTTGACACTTATTTAAAAATTTGATGCTGAGTTAGGACATGAATTTATTTGAAAGGAATATTAAAATAGGGGGAAAGCCCCAAGTGCAAGTTCTGCAAACATCTCAATAATTAGCCAAAAATGGAGAAGAGTAGAAGCTGAGGTACATGAGATGATGAAGGTTGCAAATTTGGCTCCTGGACTACAGAAGTTCTTCCCATCAGGTCTGCCTGGTCTTAGAGTGACAATAATGCAGGGGTCATGAGCTGCCTCATATAGTGGGCACCCCTACCATTCTACTAGCAGCCTATAAGTGGCACAGGTTCCTTGCTTTCCCATAATTTTACTGTGTTGTATTAGGAATCTGATCTGATACAGCTGGCATCCTTGTGGAAACATCCCTTCTACTTTGGGTCTGGGTTACAGGCTATGTGGAGCCTCCCTCCGTGGATTCCCGGCCATCTGTCTTTCCATTTCTCCTGCCCATCATGCTACATGGACACATCTATCTGTTGGTTGGCATGCACAATCCCTCTCTGCTCTTGGATGGACCCCGGCCTCTATCAGGCCCTAGTCTTCCTTTACCTCACTGCCAAGGTCTGAATGCTTCCTGGGGTGTCCAGTGGGGACCCTGGACTTTGACTCTGTTTTTTCAATAGAATCAAGGGCCTCACTGAGCCATCTGGGGTAGTATCGAACTCCTGGGGTGACACTGTTCCTGCCTGCCTACCTCCCTTAGGCTCCCCAAGTGCGAGGGTGATGATAGGCATGTGTCACTATGCCTGTCTACCAGAGATAGCCCCTCCCATGCCTGGTACTGGGGACATTTCTCTAACGCTCTGTGTGTGTGTGTGTGTGTGTGTGTGTGTGTGTGTGTGTGACAGTATCTGTCATTCCAGCTGGCCCTGAACTCACTCTGTAACCCAGGCTGGCCTGGGACTCTCAGCCATCCTCCTGCCTTGGATATGGGTGGAGGACTGGGGGAAATCTAAAGCAGGGCCATAACCAGCCCCCTTTTAAAACATTTGATGACCCCCCACCCCACCCTGCTGGAACTCAGGGCCTCGCCCTTGCCAGGCAGGTGAGGTGTTGCTGAGCTACATCCCTGGCCCTATGTTCTCAGTATTATCATCATTATTTTGAGGTGGGCTCTCCCTGAGTCGCTAGGATGTCTGGACTGGGCTGGGGCTTGCTGTCTCCCTGCCCCGGACTCCTGGAGCTCTGAGATCACCAGCCATGTGGGACAGTGCAGGGACAGTGAAGTTGTGCAGAGGAGCATCTTAAATGTGGAATTTGGATCCCATCACTGGCCCATTCTGTCCTTTCCTTCATAACTCTGCAGGCTGAGGGGTGGGAGCAGAGGGAAGGAGTGAGGGAAGGAAGGAGAGAGGGATAGCTGAGCCTTCTCTTGTCCAGTAGAGTGTTGTACAAATGTTCTGGCTCATTGACCAACTGGCCCATGCCGCAAGGGTCTGCATTTTACAGCTCCCTCACACCGATTGATTTCAGGGTCTGTCAGCTCTGGCCCTCTGGGAGGAATGAGATGGGGCGGGGTACAGATGCAGCTTGCAGAAGCCATTGTTAAATGCATTTATTCCCCTCTAAAAATACATAAAAGCGAAAAACCGGGAACTCTTATTTAAGTTACTGCCTTTTGATGGGACGCCATCTACAGAAAGTATATGGGTCTACAAATGCACCTGTAATCATGAACTAGGTGGAGTAGAAGAGAAGGGTGAATACCTGGATCAAAAGGTTATTATCATAAACAATATGTTGGAAGACCTGTATAGTCAGAAAACATGAATATATTTTGTACACCAGTGAAGTAGTAATGATAATTATTATAATTATATGGAAACTTACGTTCTATAGTGTAGTCTGGTACCGAAGGATCTTTTCTCATAACTCCTTGTTTTTCCACAGAAAATATTATATTTTGAAGATGAGTATTATAAACATATCACAATAAAATATTTAGAACTCAACCCTTTGATGATAATGTAAACATTTTATAGCCACATATTTGGTGAAGTATATCTTCCCATAAGGCTATGAAAATTATTTGAGCTCCCATTAGTGAACAAAGACAAGAATAAATTTTTCTGAGCAGCTGCATCTTTATTCACCAATGGGAGTCTCACCAAACCTAAAGGTTTATGTTTAATTATCTTGACAGTTTTATATTTAATGTGTAAAACCAGGTTGTAAAATTAACAGTTTATTTGTGTCTTTGGTGTCATTTTGATAAAAAATAATTTGACAAATACTTTCAAGCAATTAGACCCAGACAAACATGTAAGACAATTTATGAAACTACAGTGCACTAAAATATATTTGGCCAATTGAATTATAACATCTTATTTAATTAAGACAAGTCAAAACTTTTGCAGATCAATTAACAGAGATCTCTTGCAATTAGAATCAGAAGGAGTAAAAGCTTTTTATAACAGTAGCATAATCTTGTGTTAGTGTTATTGTCAGATGTCTATAAGAAGAAAGTAGAGAGAAGGTCCAGTTAATCCTATAATTACATTTTAGGAATATACAATGTAAATTAAATGTTTGAAATACATTGGTTAAACATCAGGAAACCAAACACCAATCAAACATTATTTTAAGTTAAAAATGAAAGGTACATTTGCCAATTAGCCAGCATTTATAATTTGTTTTTTTGGGGTTTTGTGTGTGCATGCGTGTGTGTGTCTGTGTTGTTGTTGGTGTTTTTAAGATTTTTCCTACATGGCAGGACATCACAGCTGATTTTACTAAAGGCAAGCAATCTGTAGCTGGCACTGGGCTGTAACCTAGTATTTGGTTTTTGAGCTCCAATCTTAAGCATTACATTTTCTTTGAATTGTTTTAAAATCTTATATTTTATTTTCTAATATTTATGTAGAAAACAATAAAGCCCAGTGGAATTTCTTGGCAATGTAGCCTGAAAAGAAAGTTGTTGATATGTAAATAGGTAGGGCCAGGAGAGGATTTTACTTTTTTGTTTATATAGTCTTTGCTTTCCTCTGTCTTCTGAGGAAGCTGAGGAAGGAAGAGGAAGCAGAAAAGTGGTTGTTAACTCAATCCTGTTTAGGAGGGGCTGGAGGAGCAGAGAGAGTGCAGGTGTGTGGTGGAGAGACACAAGATGGTAGAGATGAGGAAGGATCACAAGATGGCAGAGGTGAGCTTGTGAGGAGAGGGGAAGAGCCGGCCAGATTATAGGAAGTGTGAGTGGTGAGTGATTGACCAGAGTGAAGGAGGGTGGGAGTCAGGAGGGGTGGAGGACAGAGTTTGGGCTAGAAGCACCTGAGAGGGTGAACAGGTTTGACAGAGGGAGGGGCGAGAAAGAAGGCTTATAGGTAGGGGATTTCTGACCATTTGACATTGTGTTGACAAAAATTGCATAAACTGTACAGTATGTTAAAATAGAAAGCGCCATTTTGGGGCCATTGAGATTTATTATTCAATTTGTACTGAGGTCAAAATTGGTTGCAATAAAAAATGAGTCATTTTGGCTTAAAGTAGGGTTCCAAAAGTCCAAGGGGACAAAGTTCTGCCAGGAGGCAGCCAAGAGGCATTCTGGGAGGGGGTTTGGATTGTTGGACACCCATGTTAGGGTGGGTGAGGAGGAGTTAGCTCCCTTGAAGGAGGGCAAGAGAGAGGAATGTCTTTGTCTCTTTTGATACTCCTCTCCTTCCCTGTCCCTAGAAGGGGAGAATGAGAGGAGTTAGGCTGATGTGGTGTCCCCCAAGGGTCACAGTCCTGGGGCCAGTGGTCCAAGATTGACCAAACACTCGAATTTCTGTATAGTCCCCAGAGGGAGAGGGTGAGAATGAGACAGAGGACCCTAGTAGAGGGAAGCTAACTACCTTCTCACCCTGATATCGGTGACTGGTGTGGATGTAAGTCATCAACAGTGGATGGCAAAGGTAGAAAGCCCCAGGAGGTCCTGGCTCAGCAGATATGGTCCAGAGGAGGCAGCTGAAAGGCCAATTGACCCCAGCCCACAAGGGATCATCGCTTAATCAACTGCCTCCTTCCAGGTTTTGGCAACAGATATATTAGGTAAAAAGAGCCAAAAACCAGGACCAGGCAAGGACCATAAAAAGCCTTTATTATGGGGAAGGTCTGCTGGGCTGTCTCCAAACAAAGGAGAGAAAAGCCCATTTGTCTCTTTGTGCCAGCAGAGTATTGAGTTCCCTCACTACAATTGTATTCATGGTTATTTCATTTTTCATATTCATTAATATTTGTATAGTTGGGGCCATTAGTATTTGGTGCATGTATATTTATGATTATCATCTCTTTTTTTGTGTTGTTCCCTTTACAAGGATGTAGTGGCCTTCTTTGTCTCTCTTAGTTAGTTTTGGTTTGAAATCTACTTTGTCTGCAAATCAGATTTCTACCCCAGCTTTTTTCCAGGCTCCAGTTGCATGGAGAACTATTTTCCATCCTTTTACTTTCAGTCTATGAATTCATTTGTGAATTAATTGGGTTTCTTATATACTGCTTATTGTTGGATTTTGCTTCTCAATCCAATCTGCCAGTCTATCTTTTGATTGGTGAATTGAGGCCATTAACGTTGATGGGTCATAACTAATATGTATTGACTTTTCATTGTCATGTTATTTTCCTGTTGTTGGCTCTTTCATTTTGTATTTTTCCCACTCTCCCTTTAATTTCTTGCCTTTGCCTGGTGTATTTTCTCTGTTGGGCCTTATGGGTTTATGGCCTTCATTATCTTTTTCCAGGACATGATTGAGAATTGTTTGGAGTGCTGGTTTTGTATTTGTGAAGTTTCCCAGGTGTTCTTTGTCATGGAAGTATCTTGTTTCCTGAAGGGCAAAGTTGTATAACTTATTAGGACAATCGCAACACCTTAGCCCAAGTTATACAATCAGCAACAATAATAGCATCAAAGCACAGTTTTAAAAAATGTCAATTTGAGGTAGTTATTAATCTATCACTTTTAACCATGAGAATTAAGTTGAAATTGAGGGCCAGCCCAAAATATGTGTATAGTTAATAAACTCTTCAATATACCAACTTTGCCCTTTGAGATGGGGACTTGGAGTCAGGGAGAGAGGGATAGATAGATAGGATAGGGAGAGAGGGATAGATAGATAGGATAGGGAAAGGTTAGAAGTGAGGCCAGAGGACACAGGAAGATCACACAAACTTCAGGAAGCTGTTGAAGAGAAGAGGAGAAGACAGAACAATATATACACAGGCATAGAACCTGACAACATAAGGAGGTTAGAAACTGTAATCACTTTCTTTTAAAACTAATTACAATTGAGAGAAGGAAATAGAAAAGAAAAAAAGAAATTCAAATTAGAACAGGAATAGGAATAAAAAGGGGAAAAATGAAGAGCAAGGTGGGAGAGAGTGAGAGATACAGAGAAAGGAAAGAGAAAAGGGAAAAAATTGAGAAGAGAAAAGAAAAAGATAGATTAAAAATTTAAAATGATTAAAGATAAGAGAAAAATATTACTTCAAAAAAAGGGGGGCCTCCTTCAGGATATGCCTTTTCTGGCACAACAGACAGCATGGGCAGGAGTGTGTAGATCTGTTAATTACCCTCAGCAAGCCAGCAGCTGGCTGCAAGGCCCAAGTAGAGTCCTTTGATCTCCTGCTGGGTTAAACTCTGCAAGATTCTACTGCAGGTTCCAGCTGCCCTTCCCCTGAAGATAGTCCAGGTTCTGAAGGGAGATGCTGATCCCTTGAAATAACCAACTACAGTGGTCTGATGTGCCTTTATTGCAGAGATTTTCTTCACTATTCCAGTGTGCTTCAATTTTCATTTAGGAGCCTTAGAGAGGCCCTCTTTCTCTTGTTGAAGTGGGGTGGGGAGGGATTGTGGCTGTGCTGGTGCCCATTTGGCTGGACTCCTCTGGTGCTCTGCACTGAAGGGGCCATTTTAATATCAATTTTAACTTTAGTTACTAAGAAGATAAAATAATATAATTTAAGATCACTTTGGATAGCAAAAAGAAATGAAAATTAGATTTTGAAGTGGAAATTTAAAGAGGCTAGAAATATTGAAATAAAATTTTAAGTAAGGTGTTATTATTTAATAGAAGTGGACTGTAACTGAAAAAGAATAGAGTTTTATGAAAAATTATTTGATATATAAAGGATGAGTATATGAGGATTTGGAGCATTTGTTGGAGTTAATAAATTAATCATTTAATGTAATACATTACTCTAAGTATAAAAGATTTATTCAACAGTGCTTTAGTGCATCATACAGTACCTATTTTAACAAAAAAAATAAATGAAGAAAGTAGAGAGTTGGATAACAAAGAACTTCTACAGACAACTGTTTTCATGGTACTGGGGCTGGAACCCAAGGCCCTGCTCAAGCTAGGCAGGTATTCTTCCTCTAGTTACCTGAATTCTCTACAGATAGTTTTGAGTGGTGGAGTTTATAATCCTCACCTCCCGGGAGATTCTCCAAAAAATAAAACTGCCTCTAAAACACCTGTAAGTTTCAGATTTTTAACATTCATCATGTGTGTGTAATGTGTTGTCTGTATTAGGACATGGAGGAGAAGCCAGGGCAACAGAGAAAAGCCTGGAAGTGCTTTGGCAGGGAAATGGCTTTGAAATTTGCTGCTGAAATAATTGTTTAGTTATTATACCTGTAGCCTACCATTAAGCAAACATTGGGATCGCACTACCTTCTATTTTCAGTGGATTTATTACCACACACTGCAAATTATTAGTGCAACCAGTCCTCTAGCTCTCTCTCTTGGGAAGCTATTTGAAAGACACAGTACAAACTAATGATGGCATCTACCTGAATTTACTTGGTGATCCTGAGGAGAAAGAGCATATTTTACACTGCACATTAGTGGGACTATCATTAAAAAACTAAAATATTTATGGTAAGCAGTTTGGTTCTCTTGTCTAAGATACTCTTGATTATATTTGTTATCTATGTATACATTTAATTATTCATTTAACATGCAGTTGCTACTAAATTTGTTACATGGTTTTAAATGCATTGTTTCAAAAACACCTAAAAATAGAGCATGGTAATCATGCTTTTTGGCAAATGATCCAAATGTACATTTTGATTCAATGACTTTTGTGAAGTCACTCATCAGTAATTGAAGGTAGTAATTTCTCAACACATTTATTTTTATGAATCCACGTCAAAATGGTCAAATTGGCGTGACAATGTTTTGTTTTATGTAAAGTGAAAATTAAAAATAAAATAATATTTTCAGTGTCTTTCTGGCTATCATTTAATATACTCTTTTCATTTTTAATTTGCAAATAATAATTATACATTTATAAGGTGTAATGTGATGTTACGTATATGTTACATTGTGGAATGATTAAACCAATCTTATTAACATATTCATCACTTCATGCTTATCACATTGTGATGAGTACATTTATAATTTGCTCATTCTACACTATTTTGAAGTACCTAATGTCTTGTTATTAATGATAGTCATAACACTGCAAAATAGATCATAAAACATTCTTAATGAGTGAAATATGTACCCTTTCCTATCCACCCTTCTACATCCCTCTTACCCTATTACCTCTGGTAATCCCTACTGTGCACTCAAATTCTTTAAGTTTAAATTTTTAACATTCCACATGTGCATTAAATTGTTCAATATTTATCTTTCTGTTCCTTATTTGTTTCACTTAACATATTTTGTTTTATTCATTTTGTTACAAGTGACAAAATTTTCCTCTTTTTAAAGGCTGAGTAGTATTTTATCCTGTTTTACACAGACTTTTCCTTATTAATTCATCCAAAAGGATAATTTAGATTGATTCCATATATTGGCAGTGTTTATAGTGCATAAACATCAGAGTGCAGCTGTTTCTTTGACATACTGATTTCCTATCCTTTGGACATACACTTATTAGTGTGACTGTGAGATCATATGGCTGTGCACCTTTAGGGTTTGTTTGTTTGTTTGTTTGTTTTTTGAGGCAGGATTTCACTACATAATTGAGACTGACCTGGAACTCACTATGTAGCCCAGGCTGGTCTTGAACTCACAGTGATCATCCTGCCTCAGCTTCCCAAGTGCTGGGATTATAGGCATAAGCCACCACAGCCAGCTGCCTTTAGTTTTGGAGAGAACTTCCCTATTTTTTTCCTTACTGGAAGCCACATTTTACATGCTCACCAGCAGGGTCCTGTTTTTTTAATGTAAGAATTCACAACAATAAATTTCCCTTTGAGAACAGCTTTATTTTGTCCTACAGATCAAATTATGTTCTATTTTCTTTCAACATTTGAGCCCATGAATTGTTTAATTTCATTCTTGCTGTTTTTCCGTGACCTACTGAGTGTCCTAGAGGAAGGGATAATTTAATGTCTACTTGTTTGTCAAATATATGTGATTTCTTTTGCAACTGATTTCTAGTTTCAGTGCGCTGTGATCTGATAGCATACATGGGATGATTTTGATTCTTTGGTATTTATTTAAGCAGGCTTTATGAACTAGTTTGTTTTAGAGAAAATTCCATGTGTTGGTTAGAAGGATGTGTATTCTGTTGTAGTAGAGTAGAACACTGTATACCTCTATTAAGTCCATTTCTTCAAAGTTGGGGTTCCACTCTGATTATTTCCTTGTTAATTTTATAGTTATCAGAGTCTATGAGAATGAGGAATTGAAATGTTATGTTATACTTATGTCAGTTATTGTTTGATCTTTTATGTTCAGTAGTATTTGTTTAATGAAGTTAGGTACCCTGATATATGCTGTGTATATATTTACAATTGTTATCTTTACTGGTTGACTTTCTGGATTAATTAATACATAGTGACTTTCTTTGCTTCTTCTGCTCAGTTTTTGCTCAAAGTTTAGTTTTTTAAGAATAAAACTTCTACCCCTGTTTGCTTTTGAGGTCCTGGTAAATGAAAAATTGTTTGCCATCATTTGATTTTTTTGTCTATAAATTTATCTGTGGATGAGGTGAATTTTCTGATTGTTGGATTCTGTATTTTCCCTTTTAATCTGGTCTATTGGTCTCCAGCTTTTATTTATTTTCCTTAAGTTTATTGGTACTTTTTAGATATACAGTACAGTTATATTCATCACTGGGATCTTGTACCTTTACATGATTTGTCTTGGTTCTTATTTTCTCCCCACACCCCTGCCATCCCTTCACCCCCTTCACCCTTTCCTATTTACAAAGACTTTGTTTCTATTTTTTCCTTTTTCACATTTTTCTTTTCCCTATTTCATTTCCCCTCCTCTTCCCACTTTCCCTTTAGCCATTTTTTCCTATTTCACACTATCAATTATACCATTTGAATCATATTTGCACTTTTAGTTTTTCACACCAGAGAAACTGTTCAATATTTACTCAAGTGTGTCTTATTTATTTCACTTAAGAGCACAGCCTCAATGTGCATCCATTCAGCTATACATATCTCTAGTTTCACATTCTTTTGTTTTGTTTTATTTTTGGTACCAGGGATCAAACTCAGGTTCTTGCTCTTACAAGGCAGATGGTGGAACCACTGAGCTAAATCTCTGGCCCCTAGTTTCTCATTCTTTATGGTTGAGTAGTACTCCATTTTATAGAAAAACCCACATCTTATCCAGTCTCCAGTTAATGGGGCTTTGGGTTGTTTCCAAGTTTTAGCTGTTACAAACTGTGCCACTATAAACATGGATGCACATATATCACTATGGTATGATTATTTTAATTCTTTTGGAAAGGAACCCAGCAGAGGGTAGCTGGGCATTGCATTATTTTTTGTTGTTGACCACTTTATATTTATTGTTGGTTGAGCTATTCATCTGCTTGTATATTCCTTTCATTTGACTTATTGGCTTTGTTGGATTCATTGTCTCTATCTAGATATTCTTGAGAAGTTTTGGAGTACTGCTTTGGTGTTCATACATGTCTAAAGACATTTTTTTCACAGAATATCTTTATTTATCCAACAATTTTGAAAGATTTTCTGCTGGATATATTAGTCTAGGTTACAAATTGCTGTTTTTAGGCCTTGAAACATTTTAAACTATGATGGACTTTGTTTGTATTGAAAAGTCTGCTACTGAGTTTGGTTTTATATATAATATTTTACTTTTCTTTGACAGCTTTTAAAAGTCTGTCTTTTTTTGAATGTCTCAAAATTTATCATAAATTGTATTTTGTCCTAGATTTCTGAAAACCTGTCTTCACATTTCTATTATTTCTGAATTCTATAGAATTCTTTATCAATGGGATTTCTGTTTGTCACCTTTTAGTGTTTTCTCTCTCCTTTTTAAAATTTGCCATTCATGGTCCAAACTGTTTCATCATCTATTCAAATCTTTTATTGGTTTCTCTCATATCTTCCTTGGTCAGTATGTATGTTAGCTCTGCTGTCTTTTTGGTTGTGTCCTCTTTGAACTCACTAAATTTCTTTGCTTCCACTGTAATCATTTTGTACAGCTCAGCTATATGTTGTTTACTTTTTTCTTTTTATTGAGTTTATTGGTACAATCTAGGTATACAATACAGTTACATTCATCATTGGGATTCTGTACCTTTACATAATAGGTCTTGATTTTCATTTTTCCCCCTTGTCCCTGCCCTCCCTTCACCTCCTCCCCTCCCAATTTACAAATACTTTATTTCCATTTTTTCAGTTTCTCATATTTTTTTCCTCTCCCTTATTACCTTTCCCCCTCCCTTCCCACTTTCCCTACACCTGTAGCCCTTTACTTCCTATTTCACATTATTAATTATCTCATTAGCATCCTGTGTACTATTATAGTTTTTCACACCAAAGAAACTATTCGGTATTTCCCTTAAAGAAATCTCTGCATGAACATTAAAAATAGGGAATCCTAAAATAAAACTAAAAAGGAAAATAAAAGAGAAAAGGCGATGATGTAACACTAAAATAATCCTTAATTCTGGAGATGAAAATGGTTCCTGAACATATTTAAATTTCTTCTTGCTCTTATAGTCTTATCTTATTCTTTTTTTCATTATTTAGAGAATACTTTTTTAGTTTCTGTAATCAAACCCACATAGATGTGACCTTACATATTTAGTACGATGTGTTACCCCTGTACACATGGAAAAAAAATAAAAAATAAAAATAATAAAATTAACATTTCTAGACCAATATGGCTGTCCATTTGTGTAAAATGCCAACTCAACACAGTAAATTGGGATGACTTTTTCCAACGTTGGCAGCACCGTTAAATACACACACACATATATATATATTTATATTTATATAAAGAGACTAATAATAGCAGTATGTTATGCACTGATAGCAGCAACAGCTTTTCCAGGTTCTGCAGTCATTGGAAAAAAATTACAGACATTTAGCACATTCCATTAAAAACAAAAACAAAAAAAATAATATCCAGAAAACAGCAAAGTTCTGTTGCTGCTGTGGTACCTGACACCATTTTTTTTATTAGCATCTTAATCATCATCTGGAAAGAGAACATTCTAGAGTAATATCATTAAATGTAGCTCTGATAAAGCACGGTCCCTACTATGTATCATAAAGCAGGTACAAGATATTTTACATTCATAGAGGTATGATACAGTACCGTCCTACATCAATAATACTAGAATCAGTTTTGGTTTGAAATTTACTTTGTCTGCAAATAAGATTGCTACCCCTGTTTTTTTCTGGGCTCCTGTCACATGGAGGATTGTTTTCTATCTTTTCACTTTCAGTCTATGGGCTTCTTTTTGCACTAGGTGTGTTTCTTGTATACAACATATTGTTGGATTTTGCCTCTTATTCCATTTTGCCAGTCTATTTCTCTTGATTGGTGAGTTGAGGCCATTGACATTGCTGGTTATAACTGATATGTACTGACATTATTGACATGTTATTGGCCTTTTGTTGCCTCTTTTTACTTTTTCACCTTCTCCTTTTAATTTCTTGCCTTGCCTATTTGATTTGCTGTGTTGGGCCTCATGGTGTTGTTGCTTTCATTGTCTTTTTCTAGGATCTTCTTTAGAATTGCTTGTAGCACTGGTTTTGTATTCATGTAGTTTCTCAGGTGTTCTTTGTCGTGGAAGTGTCTTATTTCCCCATCCATTTTGAAAGAGAGTTTTGCTGGATACATCAGTCTAGGTTGGAGGTTGTTCTCTTT
>NW_022900919.1:515266-515494 GCF_012274545.1 Fukomys damarensis
GTGTCTTGCTTAAGTGTTTTCTCATTTTAATTTTTGTTGTCAGACTGTCCTTGATTTAATCTCTGAATTATCACCCAAATCTTCCTGATATAGTTGCACCGTAGCTTCTGTGTCTCTAAGGACCCACAGACATTCTCATCTTCATAACATCAGAGAATACAGCTCATGAAATCAACGGCAATGCTTTACCCCAACTGATACAATCAGCAACACATTAATCAAGCACAA
>NW_022900919.1:515558-542625 GCF_012274545.1 Fukomys damarensis
CAAATCTTCCTGATATAGTTGCACCGTAGCTTCTGTGTCTCTAAGGACCCACAGACATTCTCATCTTCATAACATCAGAGAAAACAGCTCATGAAATCAACGGCAATGCTTTACCCCAACTGATACAATCAGCAACACATTAAGATCAAGCACAACTTGGACACTGACCACCTGTGGTAGTCACTAGTCTATCACCCTTAAATCATTTGAATTAAATTGAAATCAAGAAGCAGTCCAGAACATGTCTGCAGTGAACAAACTTTTCAATATAGTATATTTACCATTTAATGGCTCAGACAGAGCGAGGATGCAAGACCCCTGATCTCAGTTAGCTGATGGCTGAACCTCATGATGCTGACTGACCTCGGGCTACAAGGCCCAGATTGAGTTCCCCATCCTTCTGAATGGTTGAACTCTGCAACGTACTATTACAGGTTTCCCACACCCTTTCTTTAAAGATGTTCAAAGTTGGGAACTCAGAAAAATACCCTTGATGACCACCTCTGTCTTTGGAGAGTGGGTCCAAAGACTTGCACAGTCAGGAGGTCTCAGAGTGCGGGGGGGGGAACCTTATGGGGGTCCAGGAGCACCTGTGCGGCTACCTTCCTGGTGCTTGAGCGATGGCGGCTGGGTCGGGAGCAGGCATGGTTTGGATCAGGGCCGGCCTACCTCCCGGCAGTTGAGCGATGGCAGCTTCCCGGCACTTGAGCAATGGCGGCTGGGTCAGGAGCTGACGTGGTTCTCCTTCCTGCGGTGGATCGGGGCCCGGCCTACCTTCCCGGTGCTTGAGCAATGGCGGCTGGGTCCCATAGTGTAGGATTTCAAGTACCACTGTATTGGAACTTAGGAATCAGGTCGTAGGTTAGGCTAAGATTAGGATTTATGAGAGTACTTCAGATATAATTCCCTTACCTGATGATTTGCATTTGAGAATGAAGGTTAGGACGCTGATTATCTCGAGGCTAAGTTGTACTGTGGATTCCCAAGTACCTGAGCATAGCAGTGTAAATTTAATGGGTAGTGTTTGTCATCAGTGTCATCATCTAGCCTTAGATTTTTGGGTAGCAATTAACTCCACATTTCACTACCTGTGTGGTGTAGTGTAGGTTTGAAGGAGAGTTTTAGTCTTAATTTGAGCTCTGTTAGTAATTGTTTAGGATTATAAGCACCTATTTTAGGATTAGTCTTAAGGGTAGGGTTAGGGTTAGGTTTAGGGTGAGTGAAAGCCTTGGAATTTCTGTACCTGGGTACGAGAATGTGGGTTTCAAAGTTATTATCAGCATTAGCTTTGGCCTTAGGGTTAAGCATAATGTAGGTTTTCTAGTACCGCTATTGTGGAATTTAGGAAACATGTTATTGGTTAGGTTTAGGGTTAGGATTGGTGAGAGTGATATGGATGCATTTCACATACCTGACAATTTGCACTTGAGAATGAAGTTAGGGCACTGATTTTTTATAAGGGTGAGCTGTACAGTTTTTTTCCAAGTACCTGAGAATTGCAGTGTAGATATAACGGGTAGTGTTTGTATTGAGTGTAGGGTTAGACTTAGATTTAGAGGTAGAAATAGCTCGCCTATTTTACTTCCTTTGTGGTGTAGTTTGAGTTTGAGTTTGAGTGTTAGGGTTGTTATGAGGTCAGTGTTAAGAACGATTTAGGAATGTAAGTATGTGCCATTCATTTACAGATGGTTGCATATAGGGTGGTGCAACCATGAGCACAGTGCAGGCTTACTGGTTTTAACTATTGCCATGGCTCCTGGCTGCAGCAAGAGCAGGTTCACTGCATTTCATACCACTACTCTCTAGAATTCTTTATGATTTTTTGGTCGAGGGTGGGTTCATTGCATGCCTAACCAGTCTGAAATGGTCCACTATATACAGGCTGAGAAAGGGTGAGCTCAATGCAGGGCTGACTGGCATTTTAAAGCCCACACATATTCTGGGGTAGTGATGGCGGGCTCACAGCATTGCTAACCAGCCTAAAACAGTATCCCAGGATGTAGGTAGGGGCAATGATGGGCTCTTTGTGTGGCTAAACAGTCCACAATTTTCTGTTTCATGTAGAATACCAGTGAGTGCACTCTGTGCTGCACAGTTATCTGCAGGTCAAACTTCACCTGGATGAATGACAAGGCCAGGTGGTTGGCTCTATATGTCTAACAGTTACTAAATGTTTTACTGCATGCCACCAGTAAGAGTATGGGTCTCTGAGTAGCAAACTGGTCCTCACTCATCGACTGGTTGCAGTCCAGGGTGCTTGTGAGCTCACTGTATGGCTAATTGCTCCTCAAGGATCTGCTGTATGCAATATGGTATAAGTCTGGCCAATCTGAAATGCTATGTAGAATACAATGGTCCACCTGGTTGACCGTGGGATGAGGGCAGGCTCCCTGTATGGCTCACCCGTTTTCATGGTTGTCCTGTCTCCTGGCTGAGGCAAGGGCAGGCTCACTGCATATCTTACAACTATTCTCCAGACATCTGTATGATTGTTTGGATTAGTGTGTATTCACTGAATGCCTAATCAGTCTGAAATGTCCACTGTATGAAAGCCAGGCCAGGGTGAGATCCATGTGTGTCTGACTGGTCTTCTCAAGCCCTCTGGTTGTCTGCCGAGTTGAGGATGGTCTCACTGCATTGCTAAACATTCTACAACCATATCCCTGGATGAGGCAGCATTAAGGAATGGCTCTCTGTGTGGCTATCTAGTCCCCAAACTTTGCTGCATGCAAAATGATATGAGTGAGGGCTCTCTGTGTGGATAAATGGTCCTAGTCTTTCTGCAGGAGACCAGTAAGATTGTTACGCAGGTTCACTGTGTGGCGACTTCCTTCTCAACCTTCTGCTCTTTCAAGTCTGGGGCTAGGGCACACTTACTCAGTGGCTATGTCCTGCTCATTTGTCCACTGGGTGCAGGTAGGGACAAGGGTGTCCTCACTGTTTGGAAAAGTGGACTTCATAGGAGCCCTGTCTCCAAGCTGTAAGAGGAACAGCCTGCCTGCATGCCTTAAAACTACTGTCCAAACCTATGCATTACTTTTTGGTGAGGGAGGGATGTTTGCACGCCTATTAGTTCCTCAACCATCCCTTGGGTCCAGGCCAGGATCAGGGCAAGCACACTTCTTGGCATACCAGTTGTTGTATGGCCACTATATGTCTGGTGGGATGAGGACATGCTGACTGCATTGCTAGCCATTCCATAACACATCTGCCAGAGGAAAGCAAGGCAGAGAGGACTGAATGTGTGCCTAAACAGTCATCAAAGTTCCACTGAATGCAGCACAATAGTAGTGAGTGTTCTTCTGTGCTTTTTGCATGTCCTGCTTGGTCTTGGGAGGCAAAACAGTGGGAATGTAGGCTCACTGCATGGCCATCCATTGTATATTCATCTGCTGGAAGCTCTCTGTGGCAAGGCAGGCTGACTGCATGGCTATGCCCTGCTCATGTCTCGCCAGATTGCAGTCTGAGTTGAAGGCAGGCTGAATGACTCCTTAACCATTCCTTTTCAGGTGGCTGGCATCAGGCTGGGGTGAGGCCAAGAACACTGTAGGGCTATTTGGACCTAAACAGCCTACTGGATGTAGCCTTGGATAACTATGAGCTCACTGCATGGTTTTCCACTGCTTATAGTTCTGCTGGATGAAAGTCGAGGATGATCGATCTCACTATGTGACTAACAGGTACAAAATTGTTCGCTGCTAAGGGCAAGTATGAATGTATGTCTCTGAGTAGATAAATGATCCTTATCCAAACACTGGATACAGGTCAAAGGGCTGGTAAGCTCACTGTTTGTCAAAGTGGTCCTGAAGGTTTGGCTATATGCACACAGTTATGTGTGGAGCTTTCTGCAATGCTAAGCGGAACATACTTGTCCAACTGTTTGCACATCGGGATGAAAACTTTCTTACTGCATGATTCAGTGGAATTCACGGTTTGACCCTGGGTTGAAGGCAGGCTCAGTTCATGGCTCCCCAGTTTTCATGGTTGCCCTGGCTCCTGGCTGTGGCATGTTCAGGCTCACTGCATATCTCATAACTCATCTCCAGACCACTGTACAATTGTTTGGTAGAGTGTGTGTTCCCTGAATTCCTAAGAAGTCTGAAATTTTCCACTCTAGGAAAGCCAAGTCAAATTGATTGAGCTCAGTGTGTGTCTGAGCAGTCTTCTCAAGCCAGCTGCTTGTCTGCTGGCTTGAGGACAGTCTCATTGCATTTCTAAATATTCTAAAACCATAATCCTGGCATGAGCCAGAGTGAGTGCTGGCTTTCTGTGTGGCTAACTAGTATCCAAGCTTTGCTGCATTCAGAATGATATGAGTGAGGACCCTCTGTGCTGCTAACAGGTCCTACTCACCGTGCAGAAGGCAGGTAAGATTGTTATGAAGGCTCAATGTGTGTTGAGTTGTTGCTCAATCTTCTGCTCTTTAAAATCTGGGGGTTGGGCATTCTTACTCAGTTGCAATGCCCTGCTCAGTGGTCCCCTGGGTGAGGGTGAGGACATGGGTGTGCTCACTGTGTGGCCTAATGGTCTTCATGATAGCTATGTCTCCAAGCTGCAGTGAGGGTAGCCTTGCTACCTGGTTTTGCACTACTCTCCAGACCTTTATTTGACTATTTCTGTGAGGCAAAGAGGTTTCCACCCCTGACCATTTGGAAACCATCCAATGTATGTAGCTCAGGAACAAGGCAAGCACACCACCTGGATGAGCAGTCCTCAGGGGACTGCTGTCTGGCTGCTGGGTTGAGGACATGAAGACTGTATTGCTAGCCATTCTATAACACATCTGCCAGAGAAAATGAAGACAGGGAGAGCAGAATGCATCCGTAAACAGTCATCAAATTTCTGCTGAATGCAGAACAATAGTAGTGAGTGTTCTCTGTGCTATTTGCATGTCCTGCCTGGTCTTGAGAGGCAAAAGAGTGGGAATATAGGCTAGCTGCATGGCCATCCATTGTATATTTGTCTGAAATGTTCCAGTCTAGGAAATCCAGGTCAAATTGAGTGAGCTCAATGTGTGTCTGAGCAGTCTTCTCAAGCCTGCTGCTTGTCTGCTGGCTTGAGGACAGTCTCACTGCATTGCTAAATATTCTAAAACCATATCCTGGCATGAGCCAGAGTGAGTGCTGGCTTTCTGTGTGGCTAACTCATATCCAAACTTTGCTGCATGCAGAATGATGTGAGTGAGGACTCTCTGTGATGCTAACAGTTCCTAGTCATCGTGCAGAAGGCAGTTAAGATTGTTATGAACGCTCAATGTGTGATAAGTTGTTGCACAATCTTCTGCTATTTAAAGTCTGTGGTTTGGCCATTTTACTGAGTTGCAATGCCCTGTTCAGTGGTCCACTCAGGGCAGGCGAGGACATGGGTGTGCTCACTGTGTCACCTAATGGTCTTCATGATAGCTGTGTCTCCAAGCTGCAGTGAGGGCATCCTTGCTGTTTGGGTTACCCTTGCTCTCCAGACCTCTATTTGCCCTTTTTGTGAAGCAGGGATGTTTCCATTCCTCACCATTCTTAAACCACCCACTGCATGTAGCCCAGGAAGAGGGCAAGCACACTACTTGGCTGAGCAGTTGTAGGAGTACTGCTGTATTCCTGGAAGGTTGAGTTCGTGCTGAATACACTGCTAATCATTGCATAACAAGTTTGAAGGATTAAAGCAAGCAGAGAGGGCTGAATTTGTGCTGAAACAGTCCTCAAAGATCTACTCAATGCAGCACAGTAGTAGTGACGGTTCCCCATGCTGTTCCCAGGATCTGCCTGTTCTTGCAATGCAAAACAGTGGGAATGTAGGCTCACTGAATGACCATCCATTTTATATTTGTCTGCTGGAAGCTCTCTGTGACAAGGTGGGTTGACTACATGGCTATGCCCTGCTCATTTCTCAACAGGTCACAGTCTGAGTGGAGGCAGGCTGACTGACTCATTATCCATTACTTTTCAGATGGCTGGCATTAAGCTGGGGTGAGGTTGAGCACACTGCAGGGCCAATTGGCCATAAACAGTCTGCTGGATGTAGCTTCAGATGACCGTGAGCTCACTGCATGGTTTTCCGCAGCTCATAGTTCTGCTGGATGAAGGTGAAAGCACAATTATTCTTACTCTGTGACTAACAGGTACAAACTTGTTCACTGAGAATGAGCAGTAAGAGTGTGTACTTCTGTGTAGATAAACTGTCCTCATCCAACCACTGGATGCAGGCCAAGGGACTGGAGAGCACGCTGTGTCGCTAAGTGGTCCTCAAGCTTCTGCTATATGCAAGTAGGTATGGGTGGGGCCTTTCTGCAGTACTAAGCACAAAATACTTGTCCACCTGTTTGCACACTGGAATGAGACCTTGCTCACTGCATGATTCAGTGATTTCATGTTTGCCCTGGTTCCTGGCTCTGGCAAAGGCACGCTCATTGCATTTCTTATCACTACTCTCAAGACCACTGTGTGATCGTTTGTTCAAGTGTTTGTTCACTGCATGCCTAAACACTCCGAAGTGGTCTGTACCATGCCGTCCTTGTCAGGGTGAGATTGATGAGCTGCTGACCAGCCTTCTCAAGCCGGGTGTTTTTTTGGTGGAGTGAGTGCTACCTCACAGCATTGGTAAGTGGTCTGAAATCATATCTGAGGATGTAGTAGCCAGGGGTGATGGTGGACTCTCTGTGTGGATGAACAGTTTACAAAGCTCTGCTTTCTGGAAAATGATATAATTAAGGGTTGTCTGTGTTGCTACACCATGCTATTCATTTTACAGGTGGCAGGCAGTTCTCATGCAGGGTGACAGCATGGCACTCCATTGCTCACTTGGCTTCTTGTTGCAGGCTGGGTCGATGGAGGCATCAATGCATGGCTCTGTCCTGCTTATTTTTCCACAGGTTGCAGACCAGAGTCAGCGTTGTCTCCCTGATTCAATAACCATTCCTTTTCAGATGGCTGGATGCAGGCTGGGTGAGCATGAGCACCTTGTCCGACTCATTGTTCCTAAACAGTCTGCTGGATGTAGCCTGGGATGAGTATGAACTCACTGAATGGTTATCTGCATCCCAAAGTTACACTGGATGAAGGATGAGGCCAAGTAGTATTCACTATGTTACTAACAGGTACTAAATGGTTCACTGCATGCCCCCAGTATTAGTGCAGGTCTCTGAGTTGCGAAGGGGTCCTCTCCCATCCAGTGCCTCTAGTCCTGCAGTCTGGCAAGCTCACTGTGTGGCTAATGGCTTCTGAAGGTTCTACTGCCCATAGTTTGATATGAGCATAACCTGTCCACAATGCTGTGTAGAACACAAAGTTCCTCCTGGTTGACCCTGGGATGTGGCAGGCTCGCTGCATCACTCAGCAGTTTGCATGGTTGCCCTGGCTCCTTATTCCAGCAATGGCAGGCTCACTTCACATCTCAGAAGTATTCTCCACACCTCTGTATGAATGTTTGTTCAAGTGTGTCTTCACTGAATACCTAACCATTCTGAAATTGTCCACTGTATGAAAACCAGGTCTTGTGAGCTCAGTGTTTGTCTGAGTGGTCTTCTCACACCTGCTGGTTGTATGCCATGTTGAGGACGTTCTCAGTGAATTGAGAAATATTCTATAACCATATCCCTGGATGAGGCAGTGGTGAGGGCTTGCTTTCTGTGTGGCTAACTGGTCTCCAAACTTTGCTGAATGCTGAATGATATGATTTAGGTCCCTCTGTGCTGCTAAGTTGTCCTAGTCATTCTGGAAGAGGCAGGTTCCATTGAATGCAAGCTCACTGTTTGGCAATTTTCTGCTCAACCTAATGCTCTTTGAAGTCTGGTGGAGGGCATTCTTACTCAGTGCCTCTGCCCTGCTCATTTGTCCCCTGGGTGCACGCTGGGAAACAGGTGTGTTCACTGTGTGGCCCAACAGTCTTCATGGGAGTCCTTTCTCCAAGCCACAGTGAGGAAAGCACTGCTGCATGTCTTACCACTACTCTCTAGAGGTCTTTATGACTCTACAGTGTGTAAAGGATGATTGTGTATCTCTGCATCATTAAACCATCCCCTGGGGGCCCTCCAGGACCAGGGCAAGTACACTGCTTGGCTGACCAGCCCTTACAGGACCACTGTATGGTTTTGGGGTGAGGACATTCTGACTGCATTGCTAACCAATCCATAATCTATCTGCTGGGGCAAGCATGCTAGGGTGGTCTCAGTGATTGCCTAAAGAGTCATCAAAGATCCACTGAAAGCAGCACAATAGCAGTGAGGGCACTATGTGCTGTTACCAGGTAATCACCGGTCTGTGGGAGGCAAAACATTGGGACTGCAGGCTCACTGCATGGCTATCCATTTTATATTTGTCTGCTGGAGCTATCTGTGGTCATGTGGGCTCACTGCATGGCTTTGCCCTGCTTATTGCTCCACAGATTGTAATCTGAAGTGAATTCAAGATGACTGACTCATTAAACATTTCTTTTCAGATGTCTGGCATCAGGCTGCAGTGAGGTCAATCACATACAGGACCAATTGTACCTAAGGAGTCTGCTGGATCTAGCTAGGGATGACTGTGAACTCACTGCATGCTTATTCACTGGTCATCATTCTGCTGGATGAAGTAGTGGCCCAGATTATTCTTACTATGTGACTAATAAGTACAAAATTGCTCACTGCTTAATGGCCAGTGTGTTTGTCTCTGAGTTGAAAACCATTCTTCACTTGTTAACTGCTTGTAGTCCAGATGTCTGGAGAGCTCACTGTGTGGCTAATTTGTCATCAAGTTTCTTCTTCATGCAGGCAGGTATGAGTGGGGTCTTTCTGCAAGGCTAAGCAGAACATACTGTCTGCTTGTTTGCACACCGGGATGAGTCCTTGCTCACTGCATGATCCAGTGGATTTCACAGTTGTCCTAGCTCCTGGCTGTGGCAAAGGCAGGCTCAGAGCATTTCTTACCACTACTCTCAAGAACTCTGTACAATTGTTTGCTCAAGTGCTGCTTCAGTGCATGCCTAACCACTCTGAAATGGTCCACTCTATGCAGTCCAAGTCAGGGTGAGCTCAGTGAGTTTCTGACCAGCCTTCTCAAGCCTGCTGTTTGTTTGGTGGGGTGAGGGTGATCTCAGTTCATTGCTAACTGGTCGAAAACTGCATTGAAGGATATAGCTAGGGGTGATGGTGGACTCTCTGTGTATATAAACAGTTCACAAATTCTGCTTCATGCAGAATGATATGAGTGAGCACTGTGTGCTGCTAAATTGTGCTAGTCATTTTGCAGAAGGCAGGATGTGAGAATGCAGGCTCA
This sequence comes from Fukomys damarensis, assembly GCF_012274545.1. Lineage (NCBI taxonomy): Eukaryota > Metazoa > Chordata > Mammalia > Rodentia > Bathyergidae > Fukomys > Fukomys damarensis. The sequence continues at coordinate 524,807 of NW_022900919.1, forward strand.
CAGCATGGCAGTTCATTGCTCAATTGTCTCCTGGTTGCTGGCTGGGGTGATGGCAGGCTCAATGCATGGCTATGCCCTGCTCATTTTTGCACAGGTAGAAGTCCGAAGTGAGGGTGGGTTTACTGACTCAAGAACCATTCCTTTTCGGATGGTTGGATGAAGGCTGTGGAGAGCACAAGCACACTGAATGATTAACTGCTCCTAAATGGTCTGCTGGATGTAGCCTGGGATGAGTGTGAACTCACTGCATCATCTGCAGCTCAATGTTCTACTGGACAAAGGACATAGCCAGGTGGTTCTATGACTGACAAGTGCTAAAAGTTTTACTGCATGCTACCAGTATGAGTGCGGGTCTCTGAGTTGCAAACCGGTTTTCATCTGTCCACTGCTTGCAGTTCAGGGGTCTTGCAAGCTCACTGTATGACTAACTGTTCCTTAATGTTCTGCTATGTGCAATATGGTATGAGTCTGGCCTCTCTGCAATGCTATGTGGAATACAACTGTTCACCTGGTTGACCCCAGGATGAGGGCTGGGTCACTGCATATCTCGTTTTCATGGTTGCCCTGGCTCCTGATTGCAGCAAGGGCAGGCTCACTGCATATCTCAAAAATACTCTTCACACCTCTGTATGATTGTTTGTTTGAGTGTGTCTTCACTGAATGCCTAATCAGTCTGATATTGTCCACTGTATGAAAGCCAAGTCTGTGTGATCTCAATGTATGTCTGACTGGTCCTCTCACACCTCCTGGTTGTATGCCATGTTAAGGATGGCCTCACTGCATTGTGAAATATTCTATAACCATATCTCCAGATGAGGTAGTGGTGAGGGCTGGCTCTTTGTGTGGCTAACTAGTCCCCAAACTTTGCTGCATGCAGAATTATATGAGTGAGGGCTCTCTGTGCTGTTAAGTGGTCCTAGTCATTCTGGAAGAGGCAGATTCCATTGAATGCAAGCTCACTGTGTGTCAATTTCCTGCTCAACCTACTGCTCTTTGAAATCTGGGGGCAGGGCATTCTTACTCAGTGGCTATCCCCTGCTCATTTGTCCACTGAGTGCAGGCTGGGAAATGGGTGTGCTCATTGTGTGGCCCAATGTTCTTCATGGGAGCCCTGTCTTGATGCTGCAGTGAGGGCAGCATTGCTGCATGTCTTACCACTACTCTCTAGACCTCTGTATGACTCTTTGGTGTGGAAAGGATGTTTGTGTATATACCCATTCCTAAACCATCCCTGGGTGCAGCCCAGGACCAGGGCAAGCACACTGCTTGGCTGATCAGTCCTCACAGGTCATCTGTGTGGTTGTTGGTGTGAGGACATGCTGACTGCATTGCTAACCATTCTATAACCTGTTTGTTGGGGCAAGCAAGGCAGGGTTCAACGTGTGCCTAACCCATCATCAAGGATTTCCTGAGTATAGCACAGTAGTAGTGAGGGCTCTGTGTGCTGTTACCAGGTAATCACTGCTCTTTGGGAGGCAAAACAGTGGGAATGCATGCTAACTGCATGGCTATCCTTTGTATATTTTTCTGCTGGTAGCTATCTGTGTCAAGGCAGGCTGACTGCATTGCTATGCACTGCTCATTTCTACACTTCTTGTAGTGTGATGCTAGTGCAGGCTGACTGACACATTGACCATTCCTTTTCAGATGGCTGGCATTTGACTGGGGTGAGCTCGATCACACTGTAGGACCAATTTGACCTGAAAGGTCTGCTGGTTGTAGCCTGGTATGACTGGCCTCACTGCATGATAATCCACTGCTCATACTTCTGCTGGATGAAGGACAAGCTGAGATCATTCTTACTGTGTGACTAACAGGTCCAAAAATATTCGCTGCATGAGGGCCAGTATGAGTGTATGTCTCTGAGTTGCTAAACAGTCCTCATCCATCTGTTGGATATAGGCCAAGTGGCTGGCAAGTTCACTGCATGGCCAACACTTGATAAAGTTTCTTCTGCATGTAGATGGCTATGAGTTTGGTTTCTGTGCAGTCCTGAGCAGAACACACCAGTCTGCCTGGGAGAATGCTGGGATAAGGCCTTGCTCTCTGCACCATTCAATGGTTTTCATGGTTGCCCTGACTCTTGGCTGTTCAAGGGCAGACTCAATTCATTTCTTTCATTACTACTCTAATTCCTCTGTATGATTGTTTTTTTTGAGTGCAGGTTCAGTGCTTGTCTTACCAGTCTAATATGGCCCTCTATATGCAGTCCAGGTCATTGTGAGCTCAAAGAGTGGCTGACCAGCCTTCTCAATCCCATTGTTTGTTTGGCGGGGTGAGAGAGGTCTCACACCATTTCTAACTGGTCTAAAACTGTATCCCAGGATGCAGGCAGGATTGAGGCTGAGCACTGTGTGTGGCTTAACAGTCCTAAAAGTTCTGCAGTTTGCACAACAAAATGAGTGAGGGCTTTCTGTGATGTTAACCCCAGCTAGTCATTCTGCAGGAGGCAAGCAAGTGTAAATGCAGGCTCACTGCCTGGCTATTTGCTGTTCAACCATCTGCTCTTTGTATCCTGGGGCATGGGCTTTCTTTTTGAGTGGCTATGCCCTTATCATTTGTCTGTGGGATGCAGTCCAGACCAAGAGAGTGCTCATTGTTTGGCTAAACAGTCTTCAGGGGAGCCCTGTGCCCTGGCAGCTGTGACAGCAGACTCACTGCATGTCTTACCACTACCCTGCAGACCTTGTTATAACTTTTCAAGTGAGGGCAGGTTCTCTGCATGCCTAAGCATTCCTAAACCATCCACTCATGTAGCCTTGGGCCAGGGCATGATAACTGCTTGGCTGGCCAGTCCTCACAGGGCCGCTGGGTGACTGGCAGTGAGGACATGCTGACTGCATTGTTATCTGTTAGATAACCATTCCACTGGTTGCAAGTAAGGTGATGTCTGGCTCATTTTGTGACTAACCAGTCAACAAAGATCCACTGATTGCAGGATGATACCAGTTAAGGCTCCTTGTGCTCCTACCAGGTCCAAACCAGTCAGTGGGTTGCTGGCCAGTGGAAATGTAGGCTCCCTGAATGTATATCTGTTATGCCCTTGTATGCTGGTTGCTGTCTGCGGTGATAGCATGTTCACTGCATGGCTGTGAGCTGCACAATTCTCCACAGGTTTCAGTCCGAGGTGAGGGAGTGCTGACAGACTCAATATCCATACCTTTTCAGATGGCTGGGTGCAGGCTGGGGTGAGCATGAGCCACTGCAGGCCTAATTGGTCCTAAAAGGTCTGCTGGATGTAGCCTGGGATGAGTGTGAAGTCAATGCATGGTTATCTGCTGCTCAAAGTTCTGCTGGATGAAAGATGAGGTGAGGTCATTCTCACTATATGATTAACAGGTACTAAATGTTTCAGTGCATGCAGGTTTGAATGAGTGTTGGTCTCTGAGTTGCTTACTGATCCTCACTTATTCACTGGATTCAGGCCAAGGAGCTTGCAAACTCACGGCATATCTACCTGGTGATCAAGCTTCTGCTGCATGCAGGACGCTATCAGTGTGGCCTGTCTACAATGCTAAACAGAACACACTGGTCCCCCTGGCACACTGGAATGAGAGTGCACTCACTGCATGTCTCACCAGTTTTCACCTTTGCTATGGCTCCTGGTTGTGGCAAGACAGGCTCACTGCATTACTTTCCACTACTCTCTAGAGCTCTGTATGAGTTTTTGGTCCTGTGTGGATTCACTGCATGCCTAACCACTCTGAAATGGTCCACTGTATGATGGCCAGGACTGGGTTAACTCAATGCATAACTGACGGGCCTTCTCAGGAACGCATGTTTTCAGGGGTGGTGAGGGTGGGGTTGCAGCAATATTAACTGGTCTAAAACCACATCCCATATCCCAGGATTTAGCCAGGGACAATGGTGTGCTCTCTCTGTGGTTAAACAGTCCACAATGTTCTATTCATGCAGAACAATATGAGTGAGGGTTCTCTATGTTGATAAACTGTAATACTCACATTTCAGGAGGCAGGTAGTGGGAATGCAGGATCACTGTATGGCAATCCATTGCTCAACTGTCTGCTTTTTGCTGTCTGGGGTATTGGCAGGCTCACTGCATGGCTATGTCCTGCTCATTTTTTCACAAGTTGCAGTCAGAAGTGAGGGCGGGCTGACTGACTCCACAACCATTCCTTTTCAGATGGCTGGATGCTGGATTGGGAAGCACGAGCACATTGTATGACTAACTGTTCCTAAACAGCCTGAGGGATGTAGCTGGGATGAGTGTGAACTCACTGAATAGTTATTTGCTGCTCAAAGTTCTGCTGGATGAAGGACCCAGGTGGTCCTCATTATGTGACTAACAGGTACAAAATGGTTCACTGCTTGCCTACCAGTATGACTGTGGGTCCCTGAGTTGTAAACATGTCCTCTCCCATCCACTGCTTGCACTCAAGCTCACTGTGTGGTTGAGTGGTCCTCAAGTTACTGCAGCATGCAGGATGGTATGAGTATGGCCTGTCTGCAATTCTAAGAAGAACACACCATTCTGCCTGGTTGACCCAGGATGAGGGCGGGCTCACTGCATGGCTCACAAGTTTTCGTGGTTGCCCTGGCTCTAGGCTGTGGCAATTTCAGGCTCACTGCATATCTTACAATTACTATCCAGACCTCTTTATGATTGTTTGGTTGAGTGCATGTTCACTGCATGCCTAACCAGTCTAAAATGTTAAACTATATGAATGCCAGGTAGGGTGAGCTCAATACGTGTCTGACCAATCTTCTCAAGGGTGCTGGTTGTCTGCTGAGTTGAGGGTGGTATCACTGCATTGCTAAACATTCTACAACCATATCCCAGGATAAGGCAGCGGTGAGGGCTGGATCTCTGTGTGGCTAAGAGCTCTCCAAACATATCTGTATTCAAAACGATATGAGTGAGGGCTCTCTGTGCTGCTAACTTGTCCTGGTCATTCTGTAGGAGGCAGGTAAGATTGAATGCAGGCTCACTGTGTGGCTATTTGCTGCTCAACCTTTTGTTATTTGAAGTCTGGGGGGAGGGCATTCTTACTCAGTGGCTATGCCCTGCTCATTTGTCCACTGCATGCAGGCAGGGACAAGGGTGTGCTCAATGTGTGGCCAAATGATCTTCATGGGATCCTTGTGTCCAAGCTGCAGTGAGGATAGCATTGCTGCATGGCTTACAATTTCTCTCCATACCTCTGTATGACTTTTGGGGCAAGGCAAGGACGTTTGCATGCCTACCCATTCCTACACCATCCACTGGGTTCAGCCCAGGACCAAGGCAAGCACATTGCTTGGCTGACCAGTCCTCACAGGACTTCTGGATGGCTGGCAGGGTGAGGAGGTGCTGACTGCATTACTAAACATAACTGCTCTGCCAGATGCAAGCAAGGCAGGGCGGGCTCATTGTATGCCTAACCAGTCATCAAATATCCACTGAATGCAGGACAATACTAGTGAGGGCTGTCTGTGTTGTTACCTGGTTTTCACCAGTCTGTGGGAGGTCAAACAGTGGATTTGTACATTTGTCTGCTGGTAGCTATCTCTGGCAAAGTGGGCTCACTGCATGGCTATGCCCTGCTACTTCCTGCACAGGTTGTAGTCTGAGGTGAGGGCAGGCTGATTGACTCATTAACCATTCCTTTTCAGATGGCTGGATGAAGGCTGGGGTGAGCAGAAGCACCCTGCAGGCCTAATTGGACCTAAAAGACATTATTATCATATTTTAAAAATAGACTATGCAATAGTTAATCCTAAATTTGCACATCTTAAGGTAGGATTGAGGTTGTAACCAGGTTGGAAATTTATTTCTCAAAGTAGATTGCTTGCATAGTTAAACTGAATTTGAATTTTTTAATGCTGTTATTCTTTGCCTTAATTTATTATAGATCTTAGGAAACTTAAGACATTTTATTGTGCTAAAATTTAAATATAATTGGTCGGAAATGTACATCTTATCTAATCTGAAAAATAATCCAGTTTAGAAACAAAATTACCCACAAAGAAAAACACAAAGGAGAAATATCTGCATCTTAGCCAATTTTATTTTAATGAATCTTTTTAAGGAAAGACCTAGGAAATCAGCATGTGCTTTCACGTATTTAGTGTGTCACAATAAATCACTCCTTTTTAGTTACAGGTAACTAAATCATTATTAGGGAGAAGTAAAATAGCACAAGCATTTTCTTTTTTTTCCTCCTTGAGTTTATTGGCACTTTTCAGGTATATAATACAATTACATTGATCATTGTGATCTTGTAACTTTACATGACAGGCCTTAGTTCACATTTTTTCCTCATACTCCCCGCCCTCCCTTCACTCCCTCCACTCTTCCCTATTTACAAAAAATAAGTTTCAATTATTTCATTTTATCATATTTTCTTTTCCCTTATTTCCTTTCCCCTACCCTTCCCTCTCCCCCTAAACCTTAGTCCTTTTCTTCCTATTTCACATTATCAGTTATACATTTTGGACCTTATTTACACTTTTAGTTTCTCACAGGACAGAAACCATTTGGTATCATTTCACTTAAGAGTATGGCCTCAGTATTCACTCATATGCTTATGAAAGACTTTAGTTTCTCATTCTTTATGGCTTAGTATTTCATTGTATAGAAATACCATATCTTCTTTGTTCACTCTCCAAATGATGGGCAATTGGGCTGTTTCCAAGTTTCAGCTATAACAAAATGTGCTGCTATAGACAATTGTGCACATGTATCAATATGGTATGATTCTTTTAATTCTTTTGGAAAGATACCCACAAGAAGCATAGTTGGTTCAAATGGAAACTCCAATCCTAGTTTTTTTGCAGTATCTCCATATTGATTTCCATAGTGGTTGCCCCAGTCTGCACTCCACCAACAATGGAGAAGGGTTCCTTTCTCCCCATAACCCTGCCAACATTTGTTATTGGTTCATTGCTTGATAGCAGCCACTCTTTCTGGGGTGAGGTGGAATCTCAGTATTGTTTTCATCTGCATCTTTCAAATGACCAGTGATGTGAAACATTATTTCATATATTTATTTGATACTTTTACTTCTTTGTCTGAAAAATGTCTGTTAATTTAAGATGTTCATTTTTGAATTGGGTCTTTATATTTGGGGAGCCTGATATTTGTGAGCCTGTTATATATTCTAGATAATATTCCTTTGTCTGAGGAGGAGCTGTTAAATTTTTTCCCACATTGTAGGTTGTCTCCTAGATATGTTGGTAGTTTCTTTTGCAGGGCAGAAACTTTTTAAATAGATGAGATCTAAGTTGCTGAATCTTTGTGCTAGTCCCCATGCTACTGAGGATTTGTTCATAAAGTCTTTTCCTATGCCAATGACTTCAAGGGTTCTGTCTAACTTCTCTTCCAGCAAAGATAGTGTTTCCTTTTTAATATTTAGATCTTTAATCTACTTGGATTTTAGCTTAGTGCATGGTGAAAGATAAGGGTCTAGTTTTAATTGTTGGCAGGTTATAAGCCAGTTTTTCCAACACCATTTATTAAGAGGCTATCTTTCCTCCAGTGAGGATGATTGGCTTCTTTTTCAAAAATGAGGTAGCTGAGTACATCTGGAGTTGTTTCTGTATCTTCCAATCTAGTCCAATGATACTCAGATCTTTTCTTGGCCAGTACCATGCTGTTATTATCACAGTGGCTTTGTAGTATAGTTTCAAATTGGGAACTGTTTTGAGCAGTTTATAACAGAGCTTTTTAAACACAACAGCAGTTTAAAAAAATTTTAATCTAAAGTTATTTTTGTGGAAAAATGGATCACGAATCTTGAATTCTATATTGGCTCACAAAGAAACCTCAGAATTACCTGAATCCCAAATGGCTTATATAGTTTTAGACATTGCTGAATGAAGCCCTGATGCTCATCCTAGAATGAAAGTAGTTATAAGAAGCAAAAAATATGCTAGGGATCTAGCCTCATGGTGCAAGTGCAAAAGCAAATAAAAGCATAGCAAAGCAGACCAAAACAAAGGAGTATTCTAAACCAAATGAAACCAGAACAAATGTATGGAATATTTTTTTAACCTTTGAATCTCTCTTATACCAATCTCTTTTCACACCAGAATGACCTGCAATAGATCTGAATGGTCCCCAAATAATAAAGGTCCTTGCCTCACCCAATTAGCACTGCTGAATGACCCAAAGAGAGGTTCAAACTGTGGATAGAATAGATACTTGGAGTCTACTTCAAGGGAGAAACCAGACAGAGCCCATCAACTCTGAATGAGATGGAACCTGGAACTTGTACTAGATCAGAGCTCCTAAAACCTTTTTTAACTGACAAAAGCATTTATGGGCAGCTGATGTAGTACATGGGAAAAGAAGGGAGAATTTTTAGAGATCAAAGGTGTCCCTGGAAGGTACTAGAATGTCCCTGGAGTCCCAACAGCAGGTTCAGCTAGCCATGAGCAAGCAGTCTCCCAAGCGATTGCTAGAATACACTAAAATGCCCTGCTGATCACCCAAAGTGTTACCAGCCACGTAGGCTTATTGGCTCAGGTTTGTCTTCTTGTCACCAACCAAACCAAAAGAGGGCAAATATTTGGGTAGAAAGGATTTAAAACGTCACCAACTCTCTGTTTTAAGATGGGCAATAGTGTTTTCCAGTAATAAGGGACAATGGCCTCTAGTAGTAACCCACAGTGCTTTCTCTAACACAAATTTAATATCCAGGGATTAGCCTCTATTATTGATGTCTATATTTCAGCATCTAATACTAGTATATACAGAATAACATCAAAGCTAATACATTTATTCTGTGGCTCCTCATATGATTCTAATATCCACATGATAGCTAGCTCTGTATTAGTAACATCATATTACACTTCAGAATCCTAATACTAATAAAACATGAACATAGCGGCTTCTTCATATGAGTAAATTGTCCACATATTGGCCCCTAATACTATGATAGTATCCTCACCATGGCCCTTTATTAAGTATGTACTATTATTCTGTGGCCTGTAATATCCACATGGTGAACTTCTCAGGCTAATATAAAATCTATATAGCAGCATTATTTTTCTTGAGACAGCTTCTCACAATGTAGTCTAGGTGCCCTAGAACTCAAGTCCTCTTCCCTAATTCTCTCAAGTGTTTGGATTACAGATGTGTTCCACCATGTTGAATCCAAATGGCATCTTAGTATAATATCCACACTGTGGCCTTTAGTGGTGATTTAATGTCCATAGTGTGACCTGTAATACTAATTTTATATCCACACAGCAACTGGTAGTACTATTATATCTCCTGTGGTCTTAAATACTAACAATATCCTTGCCATGCCGTCCTGTACCCATGTACAATAATATGCAGACATCACCCTCAGATACTTGTGATCCATAGATTGGTCTCCAGTTGTCCTTTGCACACTGTGACCACTTCATAATGTTATGATAATACTCAGAGTGTGACATTTCTAATGTAATATCTATGCAGTGGAGTCTGAATATTATAATTTCAAGATAGTGGACATTACAGCTTGTGTCTCAATTTCTTCCCAAAACCTCATGAACCCATAGGTGGGGCTTTTCATACCTGGATGGATCTAGGGTGTGTGATACTGGGGTTAAGTGTGTGTGGTACTAAATTAGTCCATTGACTGGAATTAGCATGGATCTGGGTGTGGCCAAATGGATTTCCTGAAGACAGAAACCTCACCCTGGGTGCGGGTGTTACCACCCAAAATGTGGGGTAGTTTGGAAGGTACACAAAGGAAAGGGAGGCTTGCTGCTTGCTGCCTTCTTGCCATGCCTTGAACTGTTTCTCCTCTGTGATGGGCCTCTGCTAAGGTGCCCTCCGTTATAACCAGCCAACTATGGACTGAAACCACTACAAACTGTGAGCTGACATAAGCCTCTCCTTGTTAAACTTTGGGTGCTGGGTATTTTGTCTGAGAAATGAGAATAGCAACTAAGAGAGTGGCATTTAAATCTAACAAAATATGTATACATTGGTGTTTATTGTTATTATTATTATTATTATTATTATTATTATTATTATTATTCATGGTCCTCCTCATTCTAATATAACTTTCACACAGTAGGACAATGGTTTTACAACTCTGGCTGGACTGCATTTTGGTAGTGTTAGTGTGACAGTTAAGGATCAAGTGGCACCTTGACTGGCATTGAGATCCACCTAGGGGATTGGTGGAGTTCATTTCTTTTTGTGTCTCAATGGGCCATGATGGAATCACTTTTATGTCTCTATCTCACCCCTCACCCAAACATCTTTGGCACTCTTCCCATGCTCTGCTTCTTTGCTACCATGAAGTAAGCAACTTTACTCTGTCACATACTTCCTCCTTGACATTGCTTTCTTGGGGCCAGGCAACCATATACTGAATCCTCCAAAAATACGAGACAAATTGAACTTTCCTTTCCTTAAGATGTGGGTGTCAGGAATTGTTTCTTCACAGTGAGAAAGATCACTAATACACTTAGCTGCTATAGTGATGCTTGGTGTTTCTTTTCTGGAATAATACTGATAGTAGAAAAATACTTCATTTCCCAATAATTTCAAACATATGGGACACCTTCAATCATATGAGTACACTGTGATTTATTCTTTCACCTCCTCCAGTAGTTATTACTTTTCCTACTTTGCAAGTCTGTATGAAAAATAGCAGTGTATTTTACCCAAATTTGGTCACTCTGAGGCAACCACCATAGAGCCCGCATGTAAGGAAATTAAAGGGTTTTGACATGAATGTCCAAATCTGTTGTCCAACTTCAATCTCACCACTTTTCTCACCTAGGAGTATTCTTTTTTTCCATTTGAATCCTGTTTTCTTTTCTAAAACTTGTTGTGGGAATGTTTTCCTTTCCCATGATTTTGACAGAGGTATAGAACTAATTCTGTTCTGCTTGAATACATATTTTCTGTTCTTCTGAGTATCTACTTAGGAATGGAAGGCTTGAGTAATCTGGTAAGTCAGTATTCTACTTTTTGAGGACATGTCAAAGTATTTCAGCCAGAGCCTGCACCATGTGCAAGGTTTCCAGTTTCTCAGCTTCCTTACCAATACTTGTTACCTTAAGTTATATGGATGGTAGGTACAGTAGTAGGAGTGAAGGAGAACCTCCCTGTGGTTGCAGTATGCATTTGCTTAATGTCTGAGATGTTAAGCATGTTTGTGTTTTCATGTGGAAAGGGTGGAGGTATTTGTTCCACACTCTGACTCTCTGGTGTTTGTCTCAGTCATAAGTTCTTGCATCTTCCATTCACTGAGACGATGGCCCACAGGACCATTCAGTTAAGAGAGGCAACATCACATCCAGCTGTTGAGTTCTCCCATTCCTAAGTTTGTAACTGCTGGACCTGCTCGCAGCACTCCTTGCCATTCTCCAAGCTACAAGTCATCAGCAGCCTCACATTAGGTACTTCTTACTTTGCTGAGAGAGAATACCCAATTCCTGAAGTTAAAGGAGGGAAGGTTTATTTCAGGTCAAAGTTTGGAGAGGGATCAGTCTATGGTTGTCTGGCTCCAAGGCAGGAAGACCTGGTAGAGGGCCATCACAGAGGTGAAGCAGCTCAGGCAGAAGGCAGCAAGCAGCACCATTAACACCCATTTCTCCCTTTTATCCCTTCCAGGATAACTATCTTTTCAGTGGTCAGGGTGGGCCTTCCCATTATCCACATGCAGAACTATGCTAAACTACTCAGTGGACTAGTTTAGTAATCACAAATCCTTAATCCCAGCATCACACCATTGACCCTAGCATCACACACTCTAGATCCAGCCACCTCCAAAAAGCCCCACCTATGGCCATATGAGGCTTTAAGGCAACATCTACATACAAGCCATAACAAGCCCCTTGCCTTCACCACCTGCTGCATATGAACACCACATATTTTTAATCCAGTTGGAAGGAAGCCATCAACATAAGGAGAAAAATGCGCACTGACACCACTTTGACCTTGTCTCTATCCACTGCATCTTCCTCCTGACCTGGACATCTATTTTGTGGGCCCAGGTCAACTAGATGAGTGCACACTATTCTCTATGGCCCAGAGTCACCTCTACTTGAACTATTATACCTGTGAGATACATGACCTTTTCACAGTTCCTACTTCCTTTCTGGATTTGTTGATTCCTGTTAAAATCATTCCAGGCCTCCTATCCTGGGATTTGTCAGGGAAACCTTCAGTTTCACTGGCTGTGCGCATTCCCATGCTTCCTTTCTTGCCTCTTCACAACTAGAGGAAGCTCCAGGTTTTGCAGACTGCAATTTTCTCCTAAGCCTCTGCACCTCTGTGTTCCTTCCTGTCCCCATTTGAAGAGACCCCCCTGCCTCTGCAGGAAGTTACATGAACCTTTGTGTCCATGACTTCTAAATCCCATTCCCCCTGCATTCATTTTATATTATGCTTTCCCCTGTCACTCTACTAGGAAGTGAGCTCTTCTAGGCAGGGGCTTCTTTATTTCATCCCTGTGTGCCTACAGGTTGGGAGGGAGGAGAAGGTGAGGAGCAGAAACTAAGAAAGATAAAGAGAGTGACATAAGGATAATAAAATATAGGTAACTGGACACAATCTTATGATTTATTGGAGGGGAATAGAAATGAGACTCGGCCATGAATTTCAGGCACTCATACAGGAATGTGAAACTTTGGGGTTTCTACTGAAGGAAGATGGCACTGACTAAGGAAAGGGAAGCCACTCTGATCTCAGAATGAAAGGAGCAGGAAGTTTTCCATGGCTTTCTTGGATAGGGTTTGGTATCACAATTTTAGTGGCCAAGGGTACAGTTTCAAAAGATGTTTCTTCCTTTGTGAGACATAGACTGCTGTGTAATCATGGTCAACTCATCCTCTGGGCTGTTGAATTTCTGTTTGGCTATTGTTATGTGTCATTCAAAACCTTCCACTCTTGTGGGTCTGGGCCCTATAATAGAGACCAAGGAGGTTAGGTGTTTGAACTGCTGAGGGGTTGCATGAGAGTGCAGGTAGAAAAGATGGGAGATAAGAAAAGCTCATCACATTTTCAATGAGAGATAGGCAAAGTTAACCCTACATTGTAATCTTGGCCAAAGTCTTTGTTGTTGCTTTCATTGGCATACAAGTATGATTTATAATTATAAGAATCCTAGGGAATTGGTAATATTAGCATATTACATCTTAATCATTTTTACTTTCCTTTTCCCTCCTAATTTTTCCATCTTTCCAAACTCACATGGCCTTCTTATCTCCATAAAATCTGCATCCACTTTTCATTTCACATTTCTTTTATTTAGCTTTTAAATTATGTGTATGTTTAGTTTTTCTTAAAAGTGAAACTATTCAATATATAACCCTTTGTGTGTAGTTCACTTCAATCAGCATTATAGTCTCAGGATGCATTCACGTATCTACAAATGAATCAAATTTATCTTTTTTTTGAGACTCTATAGTTTAGCACCATAGAGATGGAAGGAAGCCAGATGTGGGTGTGCATGCCTGAAATTCCAACACTAGGGAGGCTGAAGCAGGAGGATTGTCATGATTTCAAGGCTAGCCTTTGCTACCTAGTGAGTTTGAGGCTAGTCTAGACTATACAGTGAGACCCTGTCTCAAAAAACAACAAAAACAAAAAGAAGAAACAAAGAAAAAAATGGAAGGAAAGAGAACAGTATATGAAACGGAAAAAAAATTAAGGAAAAAGGTAGCAAACTTGTAATAAATGTTGCAGAGGATATGTATGGAGAGCATTGTAAAGGAACACGACATGAGCGCAGCCATATTGACCTGTGATTCACCCGAGCAGTGTGGACGTGCCGTCGCCCATAGCAACGGGCTAGTTCAGCTGGTGGTCTGATCTATTGCCTAGCAGATGTAACCCATAATAGTTGTTATTGTTTCCCTCTGGAATGTGTGGGCGGTATTCTCGCTCCCGTGCAGCGGGAGAGTATAAAAGGGAAAGGTTCAGTAAAAAAGCAAGCAAGGAACATGAGAAGAAAGGTGCCTCTTGTCTCTCTTCTCGTCCTTTCAGGTTTAGGACCTGCTGGCAGGATGTCGCGAGCCGCGACGTCAGGATCCTGCCAGCAGGTCCTAAACCTGAAAGGATGAGGACAGAGAGACGGGAGGCACCTTTCTTCTTCAGTTGCTTGCTTTATTATAGAACCTCGCCCTTTTATACTCTCCAGCTGCATGGGAGCGAGGGCTGCACGGGAGCGAGGGAGCGAGGGTACCGCCCACACATTCCAGAGGGAAACAATAACGACCATTATGGGTTACATCTGCTACTAGCTGAACTCGCCCGTGGCTATGGGCGAGAGCACCTCCGTGCCAGCGAGGTGACTCAAAGTTCAGTCATGGCTAGGCCTGTGTCAAGGCTCACCATAATGGCTCGCCATAGCAGGATCCTGACTTCGCGGCTCGCGACAGATATGGAGAAATAGGAAAACTCATATGTTGCTGCTGGAAAATGGTAGATGGTACATCCACTGTAGGAAACATTATGGCAGATCCTGAAACTTTTAAGTAAATTATTCTTCTAGGAAAATATAAAAAAATTGAAATAGATTCTCAAAGATGGAAATGCTAATTAGACAAATTTGATTATTACACATTGCATACATGTATTTTATTAAGTACTATTGTGGATCAATACTTTTAAAAAGAAAATAGGATCTAAAAACCATTTCCACAACTACCTACATCATGACACAATTAATGGTACCTAAAGTAAGAAAAGCACACACACACACACACACACACACACACAAACAGTTATTGAGGAGTGAATATTAAAAATGTGGGATAGAAAGCAATATTATTCAGCCTTTTAAAAAGAAGGCAATTCTGATAAATGTTAAAATATGGATACACCTTGATGACATAAGACAAAGTCACCAAAACAAAGCACTAAATTCCCTTTGCATGGTACTGACAGTCATCAGATTCATTGGTACAGAAAGGGAAATGGTGGGTGTCATGGGCAGGAGGAGGGGATGGGGTGTTGGGTTTAATGGAGAGTCCCTCCAAAACTTAAAAGACAAAAACTGATCACATAAGTACAGTGACTTTTCCCATGAAAGTAAGAGAAATACTCCAATAAAATTTTTCATTTATATTCTTAGCCAAAAAATTTTTTAAAACACCAATAAAGTGTGATCAGATGATATCCAGGAAGAACTGGATAACAAGTACAGAAGCAAAGTCCCTCCTTCCTTCTTTAGATAAGATTTAATTCATGTTTATGAGTAATTTTACCTTCACATTTCTGTCTTTCAGTCTTTATAGAAACAAAACTGTATTGGAAAAAATGGGTAGCAGTTTGTTGGTTATTAGGACCCTGATAATTGCGGGCAGTCAGGAAACACTGCCTGGGTTCTTAATAATTTTAAAAGTGAATAAATATTTTCAAAAATCATAAGCCACACAAACCAAAAGTGAATGACAAAATTAGACAAAATACTCAATAAACCTAACTTTCTTCCAGAAATACATTTCAAGACACAACTAGGAAATTAAAACTCTCTCATTTAAACTTCTCTAAAAACACATTTAACTATACAAGAGATGCACTTCATGGCATAGTTAGCCAACTACATATAGGTAGCTAGATGGCCTAGGAATACCAGATTTTTCTAGGTATGATATGGGGGAAAATATATCTTGTTAGGAGGAAAATGTTGAACTTTTATCCCTAATAATAAAGCATCAGAGGGGAGCATCACTAAGATGCTATAAGGTTTCCATACTTCAACTGATGAAGTTACTAAAAACTCTTGAATTGATGATCCCTTCACAGGGTGGCTAGCAAACTTGTTTGAAACATCCCTCATAATTGTAGCTGGAGTCTACCCTGGCATAGAAGGCTGCATCTTTCCAGATGTGAGAGTCCTAGCCCAAAGACTGAGTCGGTGTCAACCAAGATCTGTGGCATATCAAAAACATTATCTCTTGCAATTACAAGAAACTATTACCTTATGATGAAGAAAGTCAACCAACATTAGAAAGATTGGAAAACAATAAAACAAAACCCTTTAAACATGAAAATGGGAAAAGGATTCTATAATAAAGAGAGGAAGAGATTGTGAGAGGTAAAATTTTTAATTGGTTCATATTTCACTAACTGCTCTAATTAGCCCTTTACATATAGACTTAGATAAGTCAACAAGGACACATAGACTATACAAACATTCACTCCAGAGCTGATTGTCCTCCATTCTGTGGAATCCAACATGCCGAAAATAACTATGAAGAGAAATACAGAGTGAGGAGGGAATTAAAAAACTGGAGGGGAATAAAAGGTGTGGGATGAAATTAATTGTTTGGAATAGACTGTGAACCCTGGACCCCAGGCCAATGGAGATGGGAGGAGGAACTCCTGTGAGTAAGGAATAAAAACACACAGCTTCTCAACTAGTTTGTGCCTAAGTCTGTAGGGGCACCACTCTCAGAAGAGTTTGGATTAAAAGCTTTGCTTTTGCTGCCTCTGGAGTCCAAGTCCTCTTTTTTTTGGTCTGAAAAAGTGAGGCAAGTAAGATCATTTCTTACAAGGGACACACTGGGGAAATTTACCTGTAGCACAGGAATGGCCAAGGTTCTCAGTTCATTAGTACATACTCTGGTAAACAATTTAACCTCAGGTGTCTTAAATTTTCCTTAGACCCTGCAGTATATAATCCACACCTGAGTGCAGGCTTTCCCCTTTGTGCTCACAGAGGAGGCCAATTAGGCCTCAGTTCTCCTCTGGTTTCCTACAGAGTTAATAATGCATTAGCTTACTTTATAAGCTCTTAGACTATGTACATAGCCAGTGAAATTTTCAGTTTCATATCAATCATCTCTTAAGTTAGCCTATAAATATTGTTTAATTTTCTCTGGTCAGAAACATTTGGACTAAGCTCATAGGATAGTCCTGCCACTTGGGCCAGGATTTCTTCAGTAGCATGTATTTAACAAGCCAATTACCTTTGGTCGATGCAACTAGAAAAAAATTTTATAATATATTAGAATATAGTTCCTACACTTAACATTCACATGAGAAGTTCTTCAGGAAAACAGTCTAGGAAAATTAGAGGGGCAGTTCTAAGATTTAAGAGAAAAAGCCAATAATTTCCAGCTAAATAGTTCAGTCAATTAAAGATAATAAATACTATATCCGCTTTCAAAGTGTTATATGTTGAACTATCATTTCTGCCTATTTGTGGGGTAACAATAAAATGGGGCAATTAAAATTCGATAGAAATAAAAAATAAGATATTGTTGTAAACTGCCTTGCTGACAAAGTAGAAACTGCCTTGCATGACATTTAAGGAAAAATAAACATTTTATGACATTTTAAAAACATTTAATTTTTAAATTTTCTTTCTTTATTGAGTCATTTTAGGTATAAAATACAGTTACATTCATCTTTGAGATCTTGTACCTTTACATGATACATCTTGGCTCTTATTTTTCCCCATCCCGTTGCCCTCCCTTCACCTCCTCCACCCTTCCCTATTTTTAAACATTTAATTTTAATAAGGCCATAGAGAACACAAATATATATATTTCAACAAATATAAAAACTTTAATAAAGTTTTGTTTTAAATTTTACTAAGAACGGATTAATATCTTAAGCTTTATTCCTTTAAACAAATTTTAGGCAGTAACAAGATAATTGCTTACATTTAGATAAGAGATGAAATGAAACATTCAGCTGGTGGGTTTTCTCCTTACCGTGTGCAGCAGCTGGGTCTGCTTATAGCACTCCTCACCATTACCCACGCCATGCAAACAGAAATTGCCTCTTGTCCTGATTGGCTGCTGTGGGTCAACCAATCCCATGTTTTCAGCTGTCTACTCAGAGCTCTATCATCACAAGCTTCAGGACATTCTGCTGCAAGAAAAGATGGTGGAGCAGCAAAGGGTCGTGCAGG
>NW_022900919.1:547705-548658 GCF_012274545.1 Fukomys damarensis
GGGTAACAATAAAATGGGGCAATTAAAATTCTATAGAAATAAAAAATAAGATATTGTTGTAAACTGCCTTGCTGACAAAGTAGAAACTGCCTTGCATGACATTTAAGGAAAAATAAACATTTTACGACATTTTAAAAACATTTAATTTTTAAATTTTCTTTCTTTATTGAATCATTTTAGGTCTAAAATACAGTTACACTCATCTTTGAGATCTTGTACCTTTACATGATACATCTTGGCTCTTATTTTTCCCCATCCCATTGCCCTCCCTTCACCTCCTCCACCCTTCCCTATTTTTAAACATTTAATTTTAATAAGGCCATAGAGAACACAAGAAATTATTTCAACAAATATAAAAACTTTAATAAAGTTTTGTTTTAAATTTTACTAAGAACGGATTAATATCTTAAGCTTTATTCCTTTAAACAAATTTTAGGCAGTCACGAGATAATTGCTTACATTTAGATAAGAGATGAAATGAAACATTCAGCTGGTGGGTTTTCTCCTTACCGTGTGCAGCAGCTGGGTCTGCTTATAGCACTCCTCACCATTACCCACGCCATGCAAACAGCAATTCTCTTGTCCTTTTGTCCTGATTGGCTGCTGTGGGTCAACCAATCCCATTTTTTCTGCCGTCTACTCAGAGCTCTATCATCACAAGCTTCAGGACATTCTGCTGCATGAAAGGATGGTGGAGCAGCAAGGGGTCGTGCAGGCCCCTGGACACTACTTTGAAATCTACTCCAACTGCCTCATCTTCCCCTGGACCTGGACATGAAGTCTCTGAACCAATGCTGCTCAGGTGAGTGGTCACTGGTTTATGTGGCTCAATGCATGCATGCCTGCACCCTCATGCTTGTGGGGTCCTTGGCCCCTGAAGTGCTCCCTGCTTGATTCCTGGATTTGATGATTGGCAAATTTAAGCCTATATTGTAATCTTGGCCAAAGTCTTC
>NW_022900919.1:549158-553977 GCF_012274545.1 Fukomys damarensis
CATTTTTGAATTGGATCTTTCTATTTGGGGTGGCCTGATTTTTTTGAGTTCTTTATATATTCTGTTTAGTAGACTTTTTCTGGGGAACAGCTGATAACATTTTTTCCCACATTGTAGGTTGCCTCAGAGCTATTGCTGATTTCTCTAGCAGTGCAGAAGCTTTTAATAAGAAGAGATCCCAGTTGTTGATTCTTTGTGCTAGTTCCCGTGCTTCTGAGGATTTGTTCATAAAGTTTTTCCTATGCCAATATCTTTGAAAGTTCTACCTAACTTATCTTCCAACAAGTTTAGTGTTTCTGTCTTAGTAGTTAGTTTTTTTTTTTTGGTACCAGGGATTGAACTCGGGTCCTTGGGCTTGCAAGGCAGGCCACCAAACCGCTGAGCTAAATCCCCAGCCCAGTAGTTAGGTCTTTAATCCACTTCAGTTTTCGTTTAGTTCATGATGAGAAATATATACGTCTAGTTTTAACCTTACTTGTTACTTTTGTGAAGTACATGATACTCGGTTTGACCTTTGTGTTCTGGTTGATGCTCAGATTCAGATTTATGATTGTGTTACAGTTCAAGTCCCAGAACATGTTCACTTTTGTGTTTGGGTTCCATTCTGGGTTTGTATTGAGATTTGAGTGTGTATTTGTTTGTTTTAGTCATGAGAGGTACAGGGTTCATGTTCTAGTATGTGTGTAGATTTGTGTTCAGGCTTGCATTAGGGTTGGATTTTGAATTTATGTTTGTGTTTGGTTCAGATTAATATTTGGTTCATGTTACTATTTGGTTCAGGTTGATATTCTGGGATATATTCAGATATGTGTTTGGTTTAGGGTTATGGTTAAAGTTTGGGTCTTTTGTTGGCATAACAACTGGTGTTTACAGTTTAGGGCCGAGTTTCTATTGAAGTTTAGGTTTCTATTTTGTTATTATGATTTGTGTACCAGTTTAGGTTTAATTTTTGCATGGGATGCTGTTTGGCTCTGTGATCTACTGGGGGTTTGGATTACCTTAGTGGGTTGTGTGTGTTACACTAGGTTTGGGTAGAAATTAGGTTTAGGACCAGAGGATGGGTTAGTGTACATGCTGGGGTGAGGGATAGGATTAAGAGTACTGAAAATTTTAAGGTACAATGGGGGAACAATTGAGGATTTAGATTAGGGTTTAGGGTTAGGGTTTAAGGTTAGGGTTAGAGGTAGGATCAAGGTTAGGGGTAGAAGTAAGGGAAGGTTTAGCATTACAGCTATGAGTAGAGGGAGGGGGAAGGGGAAGTTAAAGTTAGGTTTTGGTTTAGAGGGTTAGGGTTTGGGTGAGGATTGGGGTTAGGGATAAGGATAAATATGTAGTTAGAATTTAATTCCCTGATTTTTGTACTCTGAGAATGAAAAACAGAATTAGGGTTAGAGTTACCATTTATGTGTTAGTTAGACTATAGGTTTTGGTTGGGACTAGGGATAATATTAGGGGATTAAAGTTAGGGAGTTAGGGTTAGGGTTAAATTTTGGGGTTAGGGTAAGGCTTCAGGGTTAGGGTTAGGGTATTTAATTAGGGTTAGGATTAGGGTTTGGGTTAGGGTGACCGTGCGGGTTAGGGTTGGGGTTAAGGTTAGTGTTAGGGTTTGCATTTGGTTATGGTTATTGTTAGGTTTAGGATTATCCTTTAAGGTTTTCATTAGGGTTTAGGTTAGGGTTAGTGTTAGCCTTTAGAGATAACATTTAGGGTTGAAGTTTTTGGGACAAGTTTAGAATTAGAATTAGGTTCCCCAGTACAAATATGGATGTAGTTCAAGTGCCTTTGCATAGTGAGTGTGAAGATTTGGGCAGGTATGTTCATTAGGGTGAGCAGTCGTGTTTGATTCCAGGTACCTGAGCACTGTAGTGTATATATACTGGTTTGTGCTTGGGTTGATTGTATGTTCAGGCTTTGCTGTAATGTTTGGAATGTTGTTTGAATTTCACTCCCTTTGTAATGGAGTATTAGTTCGATGCTTAGTGTTAATGTTAATTTAGGGGTTGGTTTATGGTTGATTTAGGAATGTAAGTACCTGGTTTAGGGTTCCTGGTAGGGTTACACTTAGCCTTCTTTTTGGGGGTCATTGAGAGTGTAGGAATTTCAGTATCTGTGTATTGTAGTGTGGAGCTCATATTTAATATCAGCATTCGATATGGCCTCTGGTGTAGGAATAGTGTTGGATTTCAAGTACTGCTGTGTTGGAACTTGCAATTAAGTCTTTGGTTAAAGATGGGGTTGATGTATGGAGTCTGTGACATGGATGGAACTCATTTACATGATAATTTGCATGTGAGACTGCAGTTTAGGGCCAGTATGTTCCTAAAGGTGAAGCAGAGTTTGGGATTCCAAGTACATGAGCATTGCAGTTTTGAAAGGATTCATAAAGTTTGGGTTAAGTTTAGGGTTAGGATTTGGCTTAGGTTTAGGCATAGAGTCAGAATTTCACTACCTATGTAGTGGAGTATGGGTCTGAGTATAGTGTTCATGTTAATTTTAGGATTAGGTTTTGGAATCATTTAGGAATGTAAGTTCCTGCGTTAGAGTTCATGGTACTTAGGGTTTGGGTTAGGGTTGGGGTGAGTGAGAGTCTTTGAATTTCTTTTTCTGGTTATTGGAGTGTGGGTTTCATAGTTAGTGTCAGCATTACCTTTGGCCTGAGCTTTATGAATAATGTGGAATTTCAAGTACTTCTGTATTGGTACTGGGGAATAGTGTTTGTGGTTAGGTTTAGGGATAGGCTTGGTGAAAGGGATATGAATGGAATTCAAGTGCCTGATAATTTGAGTTTATAAGTGAAGGTTAGAGCAGGGATTTCTATGAGCCTGAGGTATACTATGGTATTCCAAGTACCTGAGCATTGTAGTGCAGCTCAGATTGGTAGTGTTAGCTTTAGTGTTAGTTTTAAGTTTAGGACTCCACCTTGTGTTAGGTATATCTTAAGAATTTCACTCCCAGTTTACTGGAGTGTGGGATGAATGTTTAATGGTAGTATAAATTGCAGGTGTATGGTTAGCAGTGGTGTGGGGTTGCAGGTACCTAGGTTAGAGTTAAGGTAGGTTTAGAGCAAGGGTTAAGATTGGGCTAAGTCTTAGTCTTGGAATTTAAATACCTTTGTGGTGCAGTGTACTTTTAATAGTTTGTATCATTATTAAATTTGGTATTAGGGTTAGGAATACTATAGTATTTCAAGCACCTCAGTATTGGAATGTGGGATTAAGGGATTTGTTTAGGGTTTGGATTAGTTTTGGGGATAAGGATATGGAAGGAATTGAAGTACCTTGTAATTGGAGTGTAAGTATAGGGGAATTTCACTTCCTTTGTGTTGCAGTATGGGTTTGAAGGTTAGTGTCAGTGTAAATTTTAGGTTTAGTATTGGGAGTGGTGTTAGAATGCATGAAACTGGGATATAGTTTGGGTCTTGGTTAGGGTAGCTGTTCGGCTGGGTTAGGGATAGGTTTAAGGGTTTAGAGATATTATTGGGATTAGGTTTTGGGTGAGGTGTTAGGTTTCACTTCCTTTGTGTTGCAGTATGGGTTTGAAGGTTAGTGTCAGTGTAAATTTTAGGTTTAGTATTGGGAGTGGTGTTAGAATGCATGAAACTGGGATATAGTTTGGGTCTTGGTTAGGGTAGCTGTTCGGCTGGGTTAGGGATAGGTTTAAGGGTTTAGAGATATTATTGGGATTAGGTTTTGGGTGAGGTGTTAGGTTTAGGGTTAGGCTTAGGGTTAGCCTTTATTGTTTGCATTAGCATTGAGGTTTTGCTTCAGGTTTAGTATTAGAGTTAGGTTAGGCATTATGAATATGGATGGAGTTCAATTACCTGATGATTGCAGGGTGAATGTGAAGTATAGGGCAAGTATGTTCATGAGCATGAGGAATACTATTGGATTGCAGGTACTTGAGCATTGCAGACATAACAGTAATGCTCAAGATGAGTATAGGGCTAGGCTTAGTTTTAGGGTTAGGAATAGTTTCAGAATTTCACCCCCTGTGTACTGTGGATTGGGTTAGATTGTTAATGTTAGTGTTAATTTTATGGTTCTTTTTAGGATTGCTTCGAGATTGTAAGTACTTGGGTATGAGTCATGGTCGGGTCATGGTTAGGCTTCATGTTGGGCTCAGTGAGAGTGTAGGAATTTCAGTTCCTGTGTATTGGATTGTGAGTCACATAGTTAATATTAGCATTCTATTTCGCCTTGTGGTTAGGAACAATGCAGGATTTCAAGTACCGCTTTTTGGGATCTTGGGAGTAAGGCTTAGTGTGAGGGATGGTGTCTTGGATATGGATGGAACTCACTTGCATGATAGTTTGAGTATGAGATTGCAGGTTAGAGCCAGGATTTTTATGAGGCTGAGGTAGAGTGTTTGATTCCAAGTACCTGAGCATTGCAGTTTAGCTAGGATTTATGGAGTTTGGCTTAAGATGAGGGTGAGGATTCAGTTTAGGGTTAGGCATAGTGTCACAATTTTACTATGTATGTAGTAGAGTATGGGTTTGAGTTTAGTGTTATTGTTAATTTTACGATTAGGTTTGGGAATGATTTAGGAGTGTAAGCACCTGGGTTAGGGTTCTTGCTATAGTTAGGGTTAGGTTTTGGTGAGTGATAGGCTTCGAATTTCAGTTACTGGGTATTGGAGTTTGGGTTCCATAATTAGTGTCAGCATTACCTTTGGCCTGAGCTTTATGAATAGTGTGGGATTTCAAGTACTGCTGTATTGGTACTGGGGAATAGTGTTTGTGGTTAGGTTTAGGGATAGGCTTGGTGAAAGGGATATGGATGGAGTTCAAGTGCCTGATAATTTGAGTTTGTAAATGAAG
>NW_022900919.1:554920-556726 GCF_012274545.1 Fukomys damarensis
TAGGAATAGAGTTGGAATTTCACTACCTGTGTATTGGAGTATGGGTTAGATGGTTAGTGTTAGTTTTAAGTTTAGCATTTAGAGTTTAGTGCTAGGATTGGTTTCATAATGTAGCTACCTGGGTTAGCATTCAAGGCAGCGTTAGGGTTAGGCATAGGTTTTGGGTCAGGTATAGTGCAGGAATTTCAGTACCTGAGTATTGGGGTGCGGGTCTTATAGTTAATATCAGCATTCGACTTGGCTTTAGGGTTCGGAATAGGTTGGATTTTCAAGTACCACTGTATGGGAACTTGGAAGTAAGGCTTAGGGTAAGGATTAGTGTGAGGTATGGTGTCTGGGACATGAGTGGAATTAAGTTACATGATAATTTGACTTTTAGATTGCACATTAGGCAGGATTTTTATGTAGGTGACGTAGAGTGTGGGATTCCAAGTACCTAAGCATTGCAGTGTACTAGAATGATTAGAGTTTGGCTTAATGTTAGCATTAGGATTTGGCTTAGGGTTAGGCATAGAGTCAAAATTTCACTACCTATATAGTGGAGTATGAGTTTGAGTTTAGTGTTTGTGTTAATTTTAGGACTAGGTTTCAGAATCATTTAGGAAGCTAAGCACCTGGGTTAGGGTTGGTGGTACGGTTAGGAATTGGGTTAGGGTTTGAGGTGAGTGATAGTCTTGGAATTTCAGTACCTGGGTATTGGAGTTTGGGTTTCATAGTTAGGTCAGCATTAGATTTGGCCTGAGGATTAGGAATAGTGTGGCATTTGAAGTACCGCTGTATTGGAACTGGGAAATAGTGCTTAGGGTTAGGGTTAGTGTTAGGCTTGGTGAAAGGGATATGGATGGAATTCATGTGCCTGATAATTTCAGTTTGTAAATGAAGGTTAGAGCAGGGATTTCTATGAGCCTGAGGTATACTTTGGGACTCCTAGTATCTGAGTACTGAGTACAGATTTGATGGGTAGTGTTAGTTTTAGGTTTAGGCTTAGGCCTAGTGTTAGGAATAGTGTCAGAATTTCCCTCCCAGTGTACTGGAGTGTGGGTTGAAAGTTTAATGTTAGGGTAAATTGCAGGATTATGGGTAACATTGGTGTGAGATTGAAGGTATCTAGGGTATGGTTACAGTAGGCTTAGGGTTAGGGTTAAGGTTGGGAAAAGGGTTGGGCTTGGAATATAACTAGCTGTATGTTGCAGTGTAGGTTTCATAGTGTCACTATTAGATTTGGTGTTAGGTTTAGGAACAACATAGTACTTCAAGCAATTTAGTTTTGGAGTGTGGGGATAATGGATTGGTTTAGGGTTAGGATTAATGCAAGGATTTTTCTAAGGATGAGTTAGAGTGTTGGACTCCAAGTACCAGAGCATTGCAGTGTAGTTTGGATGAGTAGTGCCAGAGTTAGCATTAGAGCTTGCATTAGACTTAGAGTTAGTATTTGTGCTGTAATTTTACTTCTGGTGTATTGCAGTGTGGGTTTCAAGGTTAGAGTTACTGTAAATTTTTTATTTGAGTTTGGGAGTTTTGTCAGAATGCGTGCTTAGGGTTGGGGTCCTGGTTGGAGTAGCTTTTTGGCTGGGTTAGGTTTAGGTTTAGGTTTAGGGTTAGGTTTAGTGTGAGTGATAGCCATTGAATTTCTGTACTGGATTGTGGCTTTCATTGTTAGTATCACCATTAGTTTTGGTCTTAGGGTTAGCCATAGTGTAGGATTTCAAGTACCACTGTATTGAAATTTAGAAATCATGTTGCAGGTTAGGGTTAGGGTTAGGATTGGTAAGAGTAACATGGGTGGAATTTCCTTACCTGATGATC
>NW_022900919.1:556923-564538 GCF_012274545.1 Fukomys damarensis
ATATCACACTACCTGTCTAGTGTAGTTTGTGTCTGAGTGTGAGTGTTAGTGTTAATTTGAGGTTCAGTGTTCGGAATTATTTAGAAATGTAGGTAGCTGTTTTAGGGTTGGGGTTAGGGTTAGGATTAGGGTGAGGAAGCCTTTGATGATTTGGCAGTAGGGTTAGCCATTGTGTAGGATTTCAAATACCGATGTACTAGAATTTAGGAATCATATTGTAGGTTAGGGTTAGTGGTAGGGATCAGTGAGAATGCCATGCATGGAATTTCCTTATCTGATGATTTGCATGTGAGAGGGACGTTTAGGGCACTGATTATTTTCAGGGTGAGGTGTACTGTGATTTTCCAAGTACCTGAGCATATCAGTTTAGATGTAATGGGTAGAGTTTGGCTTCATTGTAGGCCTAGCCTTAGATTTAGGGCTAGGAAGAGACTCCCCATTTTACAACCTGTATAGTATAGTGTGGTTTTGAAGGAGACTGTTAGTATTAATTTGAAGTTCATTATCAGGTATTATTTAAGAATATAAATACCTATTTTAGAGGTAGGGTTAGGGTTAGGTTTAGGTTTATGGTGAATGATAAGATAGGAAATTCTGTACATGGGTATTAGAGTGTGGATTTCAAAGTTAGTCTCAGCATTAGCTTTGGCCTTAGGATTAGACGTAGTGTAGGATTTCAAGTACTGCTGTAGAGGACCTTAGGAATCCTGTTGTCCTTTATGGTTAGGTTTATTATGTTTGGTGAGATGGCTATGGATGGTGTTTATGTACCAGATAATTTGCATGTGAGAATGAAGATTAGGGCACTGATTTTTATGAGGGTGTGTTATACTGTGCATTTCCAGGTACCTGAGCATTGTAGTGTAGACAAAATGTGTAGTGTTTTGCTTGAGTGTTGGGTTAGACTTAGATATAGGGGTAGGACTAGACAACACATTTCACTATCTATGTAATGTACTTTGTGTTTGAATAAAAGTGTTAGTGAGAATTTGAGCTTCAGTGTTATGAATGATTTAGGAATGCAAGTACAAGTTTTAGGCTTAGGGTTAGGGTTAGGATTAGGCTGAGTGATAGCATTGGAATTTCTGTATCTGCATATTTGAGTGTTGGCTTCATTGTTAGTGTCAGCATTAGATTGGGTCTCAGGTTGAGCCATCATGTAGGATTTCAAGTATCGATGCATTGGAACTTAGGAATCATGTTGTAGGTTAGGGTTAGGGTTAGGATTGGTGAGAGTGATACAGATGGAATTCCCTATCCTGATGATTGGCAGGTGAGAATGAAGGTAATGGCAATGATTTTTTTTTCTTTTGAGGGTGAGGTGTACTATGTTTTTCCAAGTACCTGAGCATAGCAGTGTAGATATAATTGGTAGTGTTTGGCTTCAGTGTAGGCCTAGGCTTAGATTTAGGGGTAGGAATAGACTCCCCATTTCACTACCTGTGTAATATATTTTGTGTTTGAGGGTGAGTGTTAGTGTCAATTTGAGATTCAGTGTTAGGAATGATTTAGTAATGTAAGTACCTCTTTTAGGGTTAGGGTAAGGGTTAGAGTTAGGATTAGGATGAGTGATAGCCTTGGAATTTCTGTACCTGGGTATTGGAGTGTGGGTTTCATTGTTAGTATCAGCATTAGATTTGGCCTTAGGGTTAGCCACAGTGTACGATTTCAACTAGCACTGTGTTTGCACTTAGGAATCATGCTGTAGGTTAGGGATAGGGTTAGGACAGGTGAGAGTGCTATGTATGAAATTGCCTTACCTGATGATTTTCATGTGAGAATGAAGATTAGGGCACTGATTTTTTTGAGGGTGAGGTGTTCTGTGGTTTTCCAAGTACCTGAGCATAGCAGTGTAGATATAATGGGTAGTCTTTGGCTTCTGTGTAGATCTAGCTTTAGATTTAGGGGTAGGAATAATCCCCCCAATTTACAACCTGTGTAATGTAGTGCTGGTTTGAAGGTCAGTGTTGGTATTAATTTGAGGTTCAGTGTTAGTATTGATTTAGGAATGTAAATATCTGTTTTAGGGTAGGGTTAGAGTTAGGATTAGGAGTGATAGCTTTGGAATTTCTCTACTTGGGTATTGGGGTGTGTGTTTAATTGTGAATATCAGCATTAACTTTGGCCTTAGAGGTAGCCATAGGTAGTGCTGGTTTGAAGGTCAGTGTTGGTATTAATTTGAGGTTCAGTGTTAGTATTGATTTAGGAATGTAAATATCTGTTTTAGGGTAGGGTTAGAGTTAGGATTAGGAGTGATAGCTTTGGAATTTCTCTACTTGGGTATTGGGGTGTGTGTTTAATTGTGAATATCAGCATTAACTTTGGCCTTAGAGGTAGCCATAGTGTAGGATTTCAAGTACAGCTGTTTTGAAACCTAGGCATCATTTTGTCAGGTAGGGTTAGGGTTAGGATTGCTGAGCATGCCATGGATGAATTTCACATACCTGATGATTTGCAAGTGAGAATGAAGTATAGGTCACAGATTGTTATGTGAGTGAGGTGTACTGTTGGTTTCCAAGTACCAGAGAATTGCAGTGTGGGTATAATGGGTAGTGTTTGGCTTGAGTGTATGGTTAGACTTAGATTTAGGAGTAGGAATAGACTTTCTATTTCACTACCTGTGTAATATAGCTTGTGTTTGAGGGTGAGTGTTAGTGTTAATTTGAGGTTCAGTGTTAGGAATGTTTTAGGAATGTAAGTATGTGTTTTAGGTTTACGTTTAGGGCTAGGGTTAAGGTTAGGTGTAGGGTGAGTGATAGTCTTGGAATTTCTGTACCTGGGTATTAGATTGTGTGTTTCAATTTTTGTATCAGCATTAGCTTTGGCCTTAGGGTTAGCCTTACAGTAGGATTTGAAGCACCACTGTATTGGGACTTAGGAATCATGTTTGCCATAAGGATTAGGGTTAGGATTGGTGAGAGTGGTATGGATGGAATTCATGTAACTGATAATTTGCATGTGAGGATGAAGATTAGTTTAATGATTTTTACGAGTGTAAAGTGTTCTGTGGTTTTCCAAGTACCTGAACATTGCAGTGTAGTTTTCATGTTTGGCTTGAGAGTATGGTTAGACTTAAATTTAAGGGTAGGAATAGATTTCCCATTTCCCTACCTGTTTAGTGTAGTTTGTGTTTGAGGTTCAGCGTTAGTGTTAATTTGTGGTTCAGTGTTAGGAATGATTTAGGAATGTAAGTACTGGTTTTAGTGTTAGGGTTAAGTTCAGATTAGGGTGAGTGATAGACTTGGAATTTCTGTACCTGCATATTTGAGTGTGGGTTTCATTGTTAGTATCAGCATTATATTTGGTCTCAGGGTTAGTCATACTGTTGGAGTTCAAGTACCACTCCATTGGAACTTAGGAATCATGTTGTAGGTTAGGCTAGGGTTAGAATTGGTGAGAATGCTTTGGATAGAATTGCCTTACCTGATGATTTGCATTTGAGCATGCAGTTTAGGACACTGATTATCTTGAGGGTGAGTTGTACTGCAGTTTTCCAAGTACATGAGCATAGCAGTGTAAATTTAATGGGTAGTGATTGGCTTCAGTATAAGCCTAGCCTTAGGTTTAAGGGTAGGAATTGACTCCCCATTTCACTTCCTGTGTAGTGTAGTGTGGGTTTGAAGGAGAGTTTTAGTCTTAATTTGAGGTCAGTGTTAGTAATTGTTTAGGAACATAAGCACCTGTTTTAGGTTTAGGCTTAAGGGTAAGGTTAGGGTTAGGTTTAGGGTGAGTGAAAGCCTTGGAATTTCTGTACCTGGGTATTAGAGAGTGGGTTTCAAAGTTATTATCAACATTAGTTTTGGCCTTAGGGTTAACTGTAATGTAGGTTTTCAAGTACCACTATTTTGGAACTTAGGAAACATGTTGTCAGTTAGGTTTAGGGTTAGGATTGGTGAGAATGATATGGATGGAATTCACATAACTGAAAATTTACCCATGAGAATGAAGTTTAGGGCACTGATTTTTAGGAGGGTGAGCTGTACTGTTTTTTTCCAAGTACCTGAGAATTGCAGTGTAGATATAATGGGTAGTGTTTGTCTTGAGTGTAGGGTTAGACATAGGTTTAGAGGTAGAAATAGATTACCTATTTCACTTCCTGTGTGGTGTAGTTTGTGTTTGAGTGTGAGTGTTAGGGTTATTATGAGGTCAGTGTTAAGAATGATTTAGGAATGTAAGTATGTGCCATTCATTTACAGATGATTGGATGCAGGCTTGTGCTACCATGAGCACACTGCAGCCTCACCAGTTTTAACTATTGCCATGGCTGCTGGCTGCAGCAAGGGCAGGCTCACTGCGTTTCTAACCACTACTTTCTAGAACTCTGTATGATATTTTGTTCGAGTGTGGGTTCACCACATGGCTAACCAGTCTGAAATGGTCCACTATATGCAGGCCGAGACAGGGTGAGCTCAATGTGGGGCTGACCGGCATTTTCAAGCCTGCATGTTTTCTGGGTAGTGAGGGCGGGCTCACAGCATTGCCAACCGGCCCAAAACTGAATCCCAGGATGTAGCCAGGGGCAATGGCAGGCTCTCTGTATGGCTAAACAGTCCACAAATTACTGAATTTCTGCTTCATGCAGAGTGATACCAGTAAGTGCTCTCTGTGCTGCTAAACAGTGCTAGTGATTTTGCAGGAAGCAGATAGTGGGAATGCAGGCTCACTTCATGGCTATCCACTGCTCAATTGTCTGCTTTTGCTGACTTGGGTGATGGTGGGCTTATTGCATGGCTATGCTCTGCTTATTTTTCCATAGGTTTCAGTCTGAAGAGAGGGCAGACTGACTGATAACCACTCCTTTTCAGACATCTGGATGCAGGCTGGGGTGAGTACAAGCACACTGCCTGACTAATTGGTACTAAATGGTATGCTGGATGTAACCTGGGATGAGTGTGAACTCACGCCATGGTCATCTGCTGTTCAAAGTTCCGCTGGATGAAGGATGAGTTGAGGTGGTTCTCATTATCTGACGAACAGGTAGTAAATGGTGTGCTTCATGCCGACCAGGATGAGTGTGCATCTCTGAGTTGAAACCAGTCTTCACCCATCCACTGCTTGCAGGCTAGGGGGCTGGTGAGCTCACTGTGTGGCTAACTGCTCCTTATGATTCTGCTGGGTGAAGGATGATATCAGTATGGCCGGTTTGCAATGCTAAGCAGAACACACCGGTCTGCCTGGTTGACCCCAGGATGAGGGCGGGCTCACTGCATGCTCACCAGTTTTCATGGTTGCCCTGGCTCCTGGCTGTGGCAAGGGCAGGCCTACTGCATATGGTAAAAGTACTCTCCAGACCTCTGTATGATTGTTTGGTCGAGTGCATGTTCACTGAATGCCTAACCAGTCTGAAATGGTCTACTATATGAATGCCAGGTCAGGGATAGCTCACTGAGTGTCTGACTGGCATTCTCAGTCCCACTGGTTGTCTGCCGTGTTGAGGGCAGTCTGACTGCATTGCTAAACATTCTATAACCATATCCCAGGATGAGGCAGGGGTGAGGGCTGGCTCCTTGTGTGGCTAACTAGTCCCCAAATTTGCTGCATGCAGAACAATATGAGTGAGGGCTGTCTGTGTTGCTAACTGGTCCTAGTCTTTCTGCAGGAGGCAGGTAAGATTGTTATGCAGGCTCACTGTGTGGTGATTTGCTGCTCAACCTTCTGCTCTTTGAAGGCTGGGGAGATGGTGTTCCTACTCAGTGGCTATGCCCTGCTAATTCGTCCAGTGGGTGCAGGCAGGGACAGGGTGTGCTCACTCTGTGGCCAAACGTTCTTCATGGAATCCCGGTCTCCAAGATGTGTTGAGGGCAGCTTTGCTGCATGGCTTACAACTACTCTGCAGACATCTCTATGCCTTTTGGGGTGAGCCAAGGATGTATGCATGCCTACCCATTCCTGAACCATTCATGGGGTGCAGCCCAGGACCAAGGCAAGCACACTGCTTGACTGACCAGTCCTCACAGGACCGCTTGATGGCTGGTGGGGTGAGGACATGCTATCCATTCCATAACAGGTCTGCCGCATACAAGCAATGCAGAGCGGGCTCATTATGTGCCTAACCAGTCATCAAAGAATTGCTGAAGGCAGAACAACAGTAAAGCGGTCTCTCTGTGCTTTTAGCATGACCTCACTTCTCTGTGGGAGGCAAAAAAATGGGAATGCAGGCTCACTGCGTGGCTATCCTTTGTATATTTGTCTGCTGATAGCTATGTGCAGCAAGGCAGTGGAACTGCATGGCTATTCGCTGCTCATTTCTACATAGGTTGTAGTCTGAGGTGAAGGCAGGCTGATTGACTCATTAACCATTCCTTTTCTGATGTCTGGCAACAGGTTCGGTTGAGCTTGAGCATGCTGCAGGGCTAGTTGGACCTAAACAGTCTGCTGGAAGCAGCCTGGATGAATGTGAGCTCACTGCATGTTTATCTGCTGCTCATAGTTCCACTGGATGAAGTATGAGCTGAGATGATTCTCACTATGTGACTAACAGGTACAAAATTGTTCACTGCATGATGGCTAGTATGAGTGTATATCTCTGAGTTGCTAAATGGTCCTCATCATCCACTGGAGGCAGACCAAGGGGCTGGTGAGTGCACGGCATGGCTCACTAGTCCTTAAGTTTCTGCTGCCTGAAGGCAGGTAGGAGTGGGGCCTTTTGGCAATGCTAAGCCCAACACACTGGTCCACCTGTTTGCACACTGTGATGAGGCCTTGCTCACTGCATGATTCAGTGGTTTTGATGGTTGCCCTGGCTCCTGGCTGTGGCAAAGGCAGGCTCAGTACATTTCTTACCACTACTCTCAAAACCTCTGTATGATTGTTTGGTCGAGTGTGTGTTCACTGAATGCTTAACTAGTCTCAAATGGTCCACTTTATGAAGGCCAAGTCAGGGTGAGCTCAGTGTGTGTCTGACCAGTCTTCTCTATCCCACTGTTTGTCTGCCAGTATCACTGAGGACAGTCTGATTGCAATGCTAAACATTCTACAACCATATCCCTGGATGAGGCAGCAGTGAGGGCTGGCTCTCTGTGTGGCTATTTAGATCCCAAACTTTGCTACATGCAGAATGATATGAGTGAGGACTCTCTGCTGCTAACTGGTCCTAGTCCTTGTGCAGGAGGCAGGTAGGATTGTTTTGCAGGCTCATTGTGTGGCACTTTGCTGTGCAACATTCTGCCCTTTGAAAGCTGGGGAGAGGGCCTTTTTACCTAGTGGCTATGCCCTGCTCATTTGTCCAGTGGGTGCAGGCAGGGACAAGGGTGTGCTCACTATGTGGCCAAATGGTCTTCAGGGAGCCCTGTTTCCAAGCTGCAGTGAGGGCAGCCTTGTTGTGTGGCCTACCACTACTCTCCAGACCTCTGTATGACTTTTTGGTGAGGCAAGGATGTTTGCATGCCTACCCATTCCTAAACCACTTACTTGGTGCAGCTCAGGACCAGGGAAAGCACACTGCTTGGCCTACCAGTGCTCAGAGGAGCACTCTGTCTGGTGGGGTGAGGATGTGCTGACTGAATTCCTAATCATTCCATAACCTGTCCACCAAAGGCAAGCAAACCAGGGAGGGCTGAATGTGTGCCTAACCAGTCAGCAAATATCTGCTGAATGCAGCACAATAGAAATGAGG
>NW_022900919.1:564701-565368 GCF_012274545.1 Fukomys damarensis
GAGAGTAGGCTGACTGACTCATTAACCATTCCCTTCCAGATGGATGGTATCAGGCTGGGGTGAGGTCGAGCACACTGTACTACCAACTGGACCTAAACAGTATGCTGGATGTAGCCTGGGATGACTGTGTGCTCACTGCATGGTGATCCACTGCTCATAGTAATGCTGGATGAAGGATGAGCTGAGATCATTCACACTATGTGACTTAGAGTTTCAAAATTGTTTGCTGCATGATGGTCAGTATGAATGTGTGTCTCTGAGATGTGAAACGGTCCTCATCCATCCACTGGATGCAGACAAAGGGGCTGGCAAGCTCACTGCATAGCTAACTGATCTTCAAGTTTCACCTGCATGCAGGCAGGTATGACTGGGGCCTTTCTGCAATGCTAAGAAGAACACTCCAGTCTGCTTGTTTGCACACCCGGAGGAGGCCTTGCTCACTGCATGATTCAGGGGTTTTCACAGTTGCCCTGGCTTCTGGCTGTGGCAAAGGCAGACTCAGTGCATTTCCTAACAATACTCTTAAGACCTCTGTATGATTGCTTGTTTGAGTACGGGTTCACTGCATACCTAAACATTCTGGAATGGTCCACTCTATGCAGTACAGGTCAGGGTGAGCTCAATCAGTGCCTGACTGGCCTTCTCAAGTCCTCTGTTTGTTTGGCGG
>NW_022900919.1:565868-567010 GCF_012274545.1 Fukomys damarensis
CACGTTTGGCCCCTTTGACTGAACTTTATGTAATACTTTGCCTGCGGTTCCATTTCTCTGAGCTGCGGCCCCTCCCCACAGCACTGCAGCCCCACTACCGCGTGTACTCACGCGGGGCCCCTGAGTGGGCAGCACCCTCCCGAGCACGGGCTCTGCATGCCGCTCCCCAGGGCCTCCTTTCCTCGTGTGCTCTCCGAAAAGTGGCTGGGAAGGCATCCTTTGTCTTTGAAGTTACTTCTGTGCCTCCTTCATCTCAGCCTTAAGAATAATTTTGGCCCCTTAAATTGCTACACTTCGCAGTGTTAAGGGTTGGGGATTTAGCTCAGTGGCGCCGCGCCTGCCTAGCAAGCACAAGGACCTGAGTTCAATCCCGGTGCCAAAAAAGGGAGGGAGGGAGGAAGGGAGGGAGGAGAGAGACTTCTTGCTTTCTGTTCCATCTTGCTTGGGAAACTCTGATGCCAACATTAACGCTGCATCTATGCTGTAAAGGACTGCATCCATCAGCACAAACATAACAGTGGTCTTTCATCTACTGATGTGAAAAATTAGAGCTTTTAAACGTCTTGACGTCCGACAACCCTGCTTCCCTAAAGCAAACACTATTCGTTATGCTGTGTGATCCTGGTAACACGTTTGGCCCCTTTGACTGAACTTTATGTAATACTTTGCCTGCGGTTCCATTTCTCTGAGCCGCGGCCCCTCCCCACAGCACTGCAGCCCCACTACCGCGTGCACTCGCGCGGGCCCCTGAGTGGGCAGCACCCTCCCGAGCACGGGCTCTGCATGCCGCTCCCCAGGGCCTCCTTTCCTCGTGTGCTCTCCGAGTCAGGCAGGAGCCATCCTGGGTCTCAGACACTCTGCCCGCTCCCCAGCTGGGCCCATCGCCCGTGCTGCCGTCTCTCAGGGCCGATTCCACGTCTCCCTGTGACACTGGCCGTGCAGCCGTGTGTCCCTTCCCTGTCCTTTCTCTGTTTGGCGTCTGTGAGGGTGGAGACCGTGGGCTCCTCTTGGCTCCAGCGCAAGGCCTGTGTCTCCCGTGAGCCGCAGGACGCAGTGACTGAGGGAGCTCGGGCCTCGTCTTCCTCGCCCTCCTGCGGCTTCCCGGGTGGCGGCCCAAGTCCACACATCCGCTCTTGCCTGGG
>NW_022900919.1:567916-607550 GCF_012274545.1 Fukomys damarensis
CCCAGCACCGCTGACTCCACAGCTCTGCCCCCTGATGCTGCACGTGCACCTGCAGGGAGGCGAGTTGAAAGGTTAGCTTCTAGTTTCTGAAGAACAGAAAGATGCCTGCTGGGAGGGAGGACCGCAGTCCCGGAGCGGCCCACAGCCGGGGCCGACTGCAGAGGCCCCCGGGACAGCACAGCCTTTAGGCGGCACGGGAAACCCGCTTAGCACTTCGGGGGGCAGCGACAGGTGCTCAGGGTGCAGTCCCCTAGGACACAGAGAAACAGACATGCAGAAACTTGCGGTTCCTGCCGCCCTTTCGTCCCGGCCTCTGATGTGGTGGGCGATGGCACACGGGCAGCTCAGCGGAGCCCCTGAACGTCACCAGCACAGTCGCAGTCGAGCAACACGGGCCGGGCCTTCCTGCACCCCAAACTGAGAGGCGCGCATGGGTGCGTGCGTGTCCGGCTCCGCTGAGTGGAACTCGTGCTCTGCTCCCCCATTTCCGCTCTGCGCCTCCTCCCGTCTTCCTCCCTTCTGCGGCAGCCTTGAACCCAGCTCCGGCTCCAGGCGTCTCTGCCGCGCCCTCTCCCTTCCGGCCCGCTGTGGTCCCCTCTCCCAGCCTCACAGTGCTCTCTCCGGCTCCTCCTTTCCTCTGGTCCCGGTGAGTCGCTCTGCCTCTGCCTGCCCTGACCTCCTGCCCCTCTCCACCTGTGTCCCGCCCGCTCTCCTTGCAGAGCAGCGTCCGGTGCTCACTCCCGGTGTCAGTGGCTCCTCCTGGCCTCCGCGGGGTCCGTGCCGCCCAGCCGGCCTGCGTGGAGGCCACTCTGTGAGCGCGGCTGCTGACTCCGAGGTCTCCTGTCCTTCCCGGCCCGCGCAGGTCCGTGGCTCACACCAGTGTGTGTCTAAGGGATGGGCGTGTGGAAAAGCCCTTTCCGCTTTGCCTAGGGAAACTCAGCCTCTCTTTTGAGAGGTAACCCCAATAACCCTTGAAACGGTCTCCAACCCTTTGCTAACTTTTCCTCTTCCCTACCTGTCCCCACTTCATTCCTGAATAATCCTTGAATTCCCTGAACTCCCTGTAATACAGGGCTGATTTTATGCCTCTGGTCACTCCCTCCTTCTGTTAGAATTTATCTTACCGCACCCTGTCCCTTGGAGTAGGGACTCTTTTCTTTTTCATCTTTTCTCCTTTCTTTGCTCCAGAGATTTATGGAAGAGTAAATAAAAGGGAAGAAGGGAGCACCCTTTAGCTGCTAGGTACAAGGAAAGTTAAAGCACAGAGTGTAAGAGTGACCTAACTGAGTGCTTCTGAAGCCCCCGAGTTGTACTTGTAAGAGGGACACTTTAGGTGGTGTAATACGTTTGAAGATGTTTTATGGAAGCTGAAGTAGAGCGGAATAATCCCACAGTGCAGCCCAAGGTAGACGGAGAAAATGGAGCTGAAGCTGCTGAACACATTTCCTTTCATACGTAAGGCGACTTCCGGAGAGAGGCGCTGTGACTGTCTGTCACAGGAGTGAGACTCCTAAAAGCCACTGCGCCCGCCCATCACAGACACCGTGCAGCTGTGTGGCCATCTGTCGCAGTGTGAGAAAGGCCAGACTGAGCCTGCAGTGCTGTGCTGTCTCTCCAGCTGTCCTGCTCACTGGGCTGTGCACTCGACATCCGAGGCCCCGGTGTGAAGACTCCACAGCAGGAGCACTGAGAGCTTCAGGAAGAAAGCGGCCAGCACAGTCCCCTCCTCCAGGAGACAAGGCTCCTAAACCCAGTGCTTCTCATTAAGGAAAAATGTGCCATCACAAGTTGTGCATCGTGCAGCTGCGGTCTAGAAACTGCCTCGTTGCCGTGTTCTCCTTGGGCGCTGAGGCCGTGGCGCTGCAGCACAGAATTCCTCCTCCACGTTCAGTTTGCAGTTTATTTGTCCTGGGTGCCCTGGGTCCCCTGGGCGCGAGCTCACCCCAGTGGCGTTGCTCTCGCTCCCGCTGGTTCTCCTCACCTATCACACCCACTGCAGACATGTTGTTCCGCTGCACACTCACTGGGCCCTGGCTCGTCCTTCCGTGAGGTGATCGAGAAGTTGGTCTCTCTGCTGCTCTGTTTCCTGGAATTGGACCCTGCCCCCAGGGGAGAGCAGAGGGCGGTCTCCCTTCATCTCGTCCTCCTGGTTCCTTCAACTCATCAGCTGGCCAGACCACCATCTGTTTAACTTCAGCATTTGTCTTCTGGTTGTGCAAGCAGTTCAAGTCCTGTGAGCCTAACACACACACACACACACGCACACGCACACACACGCACCCGGCTTCCTTTCTGGTTCTCTGCTCCTCACCTCCCAAAGGACTGGTCTTCAGCAGCGCCAGGAACGTTCTCCGTCTTCATGCGCTTTGCCGTGATCCCACCCCATTGCCCGTGAAACTGTCCCTGCGGAGGACACCACTGACCACAGGTGGCCCAGAACCGGGGTCTGTGAGGAGCACTGACTCTGTGCGGTGGTCTCTCGGCAGTGTCCTCGCTCGGGATTTGGTCACCCAGTCCCCACTGCGGTCTCGGCACTGCTTCCTCTGGTTCTGACTGCAGACCTCACGCCGAATGCCCTGGGCACTCAAGGACCTGTTCCAGACACTCACTGCATGGGACGGAAAATCAGGGAGCAGAATCTCTGTGCCCGCAGCAGGGCTGCCTCACCTTGTGTAGGGGTCTCAGGAGGCCCCCGAGAAGCTGCTGCACGGAGCCCCCCAGGAGAAGTGGTGGGAAGGTGCCCAGGAGGAGGGAACAGCCCGTGCTAGAAGGCAGCATGGCTGGGGAGAGAGCGTGGACCCAGCTTATTTTTCCCCAATACTGAGACTGACCTGAGGGCCTTTGTGCTGAGCCACATCCCAGGATTCTTTTCTCCCCTTTAGTTAGAGAACGAAGGGCCTCACGTAGGGTCTCATAAGCCTTGGAGTTTCCAGGCTGGGCTGGAACTTGTGCTTTTCCTGCCTCAGCCTCCCTGAACGCTGAGGTGGGAGTCGTGCCCCACCATGCCTAGCTCGTTCCCGGGTGGTAGTAGTAACAGCAGCCGCATTTCTTGATGTCTTGGGTGTGCTCAGACCGGCCTGTTCTCCTGGGCTGTTCTGGAGAGCAGGGCGCTCCTTGGGGGTGGAGCTGGGCAGCTGGCAGGTGGTGTGGGCAGTGGTATCCACCATGGCCGTGGGGTTGTCTCATGATGGGATGACCTCACAGATGGTGGCTCTCAGGCCGTCCCGTGGTCCTACCCGGGAGGGTGGGAGGCTGATGTGTTTCAGGGCCAGCCCAGGACCCTGGAGCAGGGCTGCATCTGGGAAAGCTCCGCCCACCACGTCCTTCACCATCCAGGTCCGGACTCGTGTGGCGCCTTCTGAGGGCCGGGTTGTCCGTCCACTGCCTAACAGGAAAAAGGCCTGGGCTGGTGTGGGCCACAGGGTGGGGTGCAGCCTCCCTGCTGGCCCGGGGTCCACAGGATCCGGGGACTCAGCTCTGGGCTTCATGTGCTGGACACAGTGCAGGCCACGGCCAGGTTAGGGCAGAGGACAGAGCAGTAGCCCGAGCACGGGAGGAGAGGACAGGTCACTGCCACGTGTGCCTCTCACAGGCCTCGCTGGGTGACCGTGGCCCTGTCTGTCTTGGCCAGACCCAGGCCTTTGTCTTCGTTCCTGGCCAAGGATTCATCTCTCCTCCTAGGGCCTGGTGGGGGCGACACAGCTGCAGCGCCCCCACCCCACACCCCCGAGACCGGCAGGGCACCCTTGGAGCCAAGCTCAGGGAGGCTCCTTCTCCCTGCCAGCCGGCAGTGCCCTCCACACTGGGGCCCGGGTGGCAGCCCGGATGGTCCACCCCACTGCACTAGGGCCGGGCAGAGGGCCTGTGCATGCGTCCATACATGTCTACCACACGCAGGATGCGCTGTCTTGAACCCCCGGAATCCTCTCCTGCTTTGCTCACACCCGTCCTGTCGCGCTGGCCACTGCCCGCCCACTTCTGGATGGCCTTTCTCCTGAGCATCTTGGCGCGGTGCAATCAGAACTGTGAATGCTGCTGCCCTGTGCTGTGCAGCAGAAAGTGGGCTTGTGAAAACTCGGCGGTGTCCTCATCCTCCTCATCCACCGGGCCTGGCTGTGCCCAGAGTCACCGTGAGCGGGAAAGGCCGAGGCCTTGAATTGAAGCGGCCGGGATGATGGGATGAGCACGTCTGGAGAGGGGAGGACCCTGGGGAGGGGTCCCTGGCAATGTGTCCCTCCCTGTAAGTAAAGTTGAAACATCCGCCGTAGTTTTCGATGGCCCCTCCTGCCCGGCGAGCACAGAGCAGGGGCTGAGTGGAGTTGCCCAGGCCAGTGCCGCCCTGGAGCTGGCCCTGCCCCGCGTCTGCCCCTCGGCCCCCTCGTGTCCTGCACCTTCATGAACATCAGCAACCTTGTGATAAAGGGGTCACATGAGGAGCTGCTTCCCTGAGCTGCCAATGAATGGGCCGAGGCGGGTCTGGGAGCCGGATTTGCCCGCCCCAGACCTGCGTGTGGGGCCGCTGCCCTGGACCCCGCGCACCCCACAGTGCCGCTGCCCAAGAGGGGTGGGAGGACCGCAGCTCTGCCAGGAGCGCCCTGGGCAGAGAGAGGGGAGCGGAGCCGGCTTTTGTCCCGCAGAGTGGAGAGAGTTGCTGTCCTGCTGGGCAAAGGGTCTGGAGACTATAGGGGTAGAGATTCGGTTTACAAACAGAAAAAGCGCAGCTCTGCGCAGCGCACAGGTGAAATGGGAAATCACAGGAAGACTGGCTCGCGGCTTCTCCGCCCGGCCTGGCAGCGCAGCCCTGGACCTTCCTGGCAGCGGCAGGGCCAGGGAGCAGCGGGCAGAGCCCGCCGCCTGCGATGTTTGACAGGGAGCTCGGCCGTGATGCGTGCAGCGGGAGTGTAAAAGAGAGGAGAGGCAGGAGGCCTTCTGTGTCCCCGTGTCCCCGCCTGCAGTGAGGGGGCCTCCCTGGGCCTTGGGGTCCGCGGCACAGCCGCTCTCGGCCGCTAGGGGGCGGAGGAGGCCAGGCCTCCCTGAACTGAACAGGGAGGAGGGGCTTGGGGCGCACAGCCGCCAGGGCCGCTGCCCAGGGTCACTTCCCCGCACGCTTAGTGCCTGGACGCCTCTCTAGACCCCAAGGCAGGGCTCCCTGTGGCAGGGAGACGGAGTGGAATACAGCCGCGCTCCCTTCAGAGAGGAGGAGCCTGGCGTTCGTCCGCGCAGGACCGCCCTTCAGGGAATGAAGGGTTCTTTGGTTCTGCGCTGCTCCTTCTGCGTCTGCGTCTTCATTTCCGCTCTGCAGCCCGCAGTGCGCGCGTGACCCCTTGTGGTGCCCTGTGGGACCGAGGCCTCGGTGGGCTCCGTGTCACCTTCTTACCTCCTCCCGGGACTCCGAGTGCTCGCCACAGCCGGGGGCCACACCCGTCCCTCACGGAGAGAAAACACAACCGTGATGCTGCAGGGCCCGCCGGACATTTTCAGGATCAGCTGAGCTGCTGGCAGGCTCTTCTCCGCGTTCAGCCTGAAATCGGACTCTGTGAAGACCGGAACTCGCCGAACAGGGGCGCGAAAACCAGGAGCCCTGTTGAATTCTCTTAACGTTGGGGCTGTGCTTACATGTCAGCTGGAAACTGTTAGACGGCAACTTTGTCTGATCAGGATGAGGATTGCAGCAGGGTGTGAGGGAGAGCCCTGCTCCCAGAGTGAGGAAGGGTAGTCTGACTCTTCGTTTGCAAAACAGGGACCGCGCCGTGCGTTGTTCGCCAGTCGGGGATGGAAGGGATGGGAAAGCGCTTTGCAAGCTGCAGTAAGATGCATCCGTGTGAGGTCATCGCTGGCTTTGCAGTCGGCTGGCTTGAAAATGCGTCGGCTGGGTTCAAGCACAGCCCTGTTCGATTCCATTTTGCTCCGTGCTTTCCCTTCTTAAGCGGTGGAGACCGAGAGTCAGCCCTGTTCATCTCTCAGGTGCCTGAAAAGCTTGCTAAAGAGTGAAGATGTGATGTTCCTCAAAAGACCAGGGCCCTAAGCTACGGCCAGAGGGAGTCCTGGTTGCACATCCTCAGAAAGCCCTGGGCCCGGGCTGTCACCGGCGGTCCCCGTGGGTGAGACCGCGGGGCTCTGTCTCTGTCACCGCTGTGCACTCAGCGGTGTGGGAAATTGAGCGGTGGCCCCTCCAAAGAGCTGCCTTCCCTTGGGGTGACCGCTCTGTGAGAGCAACTTTTCGTGCCTCAGTTAATTACAGTGGGGTCGGAGAAGGGATTCAGCTCCTCGGGCACCAGCCATGCACCAGGGCTCCATAAGCAGGTGGACCGTGTCCAGCCCTGGTCAACGAGGGCGACAGCGCTTCTGTCTGGTGGCCTCCTACTCTGCAGAAGGAGACCGAGAGCCACGGTGCTCAGAGGCAGCAGCGCTCAGACCGCTGCAGGCCTGGTGCCTCATTTCAGCTTTGCATCCGACTCCCCACCATCCCCTGGCTCCTGTGACTCAGCCCTCGGGTACCGCATGATCTGATGTGTTTAATTGTCCCTTTGCCTCTGTCGGCCCCTAGGTCCTGCGTGACGGACATGTGCGAGTGTCCAGCCCACAGGAACTGTTACTGTGAGTCGCTCCTGGCCTATGCCCGGGCCTGCCAGAGGGAGGGCATCTCGGTGCCCTGGGCGCCCCAGCAGCACTGCGCAGGTAAGAGGCAGGACCTGCCCACTAGGAGTCCCATGCCCATGCGGCCCACTTGGACTGCAGTTGGCAAACACAGGGCTCCCTGCTCGGCGGGGTGGGCGGCGGTGTCCAGAGCAATGCCCTAGAGGAGCGGTCTCAACCTTCTGGGATTTCCTCTGCTGCCAGGTTCTCTGCTCCTCAGCTGCCTGCTGGATGCACCTGGCACCTGGGCCTTGTCCCTCGGGCGTGGGCCCTGTGGAACAAGTTCACACCCTGGGGGGGTCTCCTCCCCAGCCCCCTCTGCTGGTGGTAGGAGCTCTCTGTCCCCAGGCAAGTTAATTAGCTGCATTTTCTGCTGTGGAACAGATGCCTTTGTCTTGGCCCCCAAGTGTCTGAGGATGGGCACTGTGCCGGACACTGGGCAGTGGTGGTGCTGTGTCAGCCTCTGTCCCTGGGGCTCTGGCTGCTGCTGGAAAATCAGGCAAGGAAATGACTGAGCACTGCACACCCGCACTGTGATGAGGAAGGAGAAGGACACAGGGCAGAGCTCTAGCAAACAGAGAGAAGCGTAGCCCTGGAGCTGGGGGGGGAGGGACGTCCTCTGCCCAGGGCCAGGGTGGGGCCCAGCACAGCCGGAAGGACTGCAGTGAGTCAGCAAGCGCCCCATATGGACAAGGTGGGCTGGACAGGCAGGGGACAGAAAACATCTGTGTTTCAAACTGGAAGGGAGCCAGTGCGGCTTGGGCTGGGGGCAGGGGACGGAGGGGCTCAGCAGGAGGTCGGTGGGCAGAAGCCAGCTTCACAGGACTTGCTGAGTCTTGGCTGGCGTCTAGCGCTTATTCCAAGAGAAGCGGGTGTCCCAGTGGGCATCCGGCAGGCCTCTGTGTTTTCCAGAGATGACCTGGCCGCCGTGTAGAGCAGCATGGTCCCCCACCTTTGTGACAGCGGGGCCCAGCTTCATGGGAGACAGTTTTCCATAGGTGGAGTAGTTGGGGTGTGACTGAGGGGCACAGCTCGGACCCCTCGCATGTGCCCTTGGAAATGGGGTTGAGAATCCTGTGCTTCTGCTGCTCAGGTGGTGATGCGCTCCTGGGTTCGGCCCTACACACAGCGGAGCCTCGCCTGCAGCTCCCCTCCCGCCATGCAGCCCAGTTCCCAGCAGGCCGTGCACTTGCACTGGTGCTGGTCCATCGCCCGGTAGTGGGGGCCCTGCTGTGGGGAGACCGCAGGAGGAAAGTCAGAGTCGGTGCCTGGAGGTTGCTGCTGCAGGAGCCCTGATCACAAGCGGGTAGTGGCCGCCCGTGTGGAGAGAAGCAGGGAGAACCCGCGTGTGTCTGGAGTTTCCGTGCTGTCTCCTGTCACAGGGCAGGAGCACCGGTGTCGCGTGCACAGAAGACGCTGTCGGTGGCAGCTGCTGCTGTCATTTAGATGTGAAGAGCAGGGGACCGAATGCTTGGCACCGGTGCGGGGCTCGGCCACCTTGTCTCTGTCTAGAGGAAGAGATGGGTTTGCAGCTTCTACG
This sequence comes from Fukomys damarensis, assembly GCF_012274545.1. Taxonomy (NCBI): domain Eukaryota; kingdom Metazoa; phylum Chordata; class Mammalia; order Rodentia; family Bathyergidae; genus Fukomys; species Fukomys damarensis. The sequence goes on from NW_022900919.1 coordinate 576,093, forward strand.
AAGCCTTGGGGGCGTGGGTGACAGCACGAGGCTGCGGTGGTCCTGAGCGTCCTCAGCTGCCCCAGCTGCATCCCTGGTCCGTGTCCTCCCCTTCCTCTGATCCCTCCTTTCAGTCTTGCTGTCACCTCTGCGGGCCGAGTGCAACCTTCCTGTGGGAATGCACTTTCCACAGGGGAGTCCTCTCGGCGGGCTGCCTGCCTCAGCGGAGCTTGGAAGTGATAACCATGACCCACAGCACAGTGTGGCTGCAGCTGCCAGAGGGGCAGGAAGTGGGGACTCAGTGTGGGTGGAATGTGAAGCTGATGTGTGGAGTCTGGGTCCCCAGCCCTCTGAGTACTCCTCGCTCCCTTGCTCTCTTCTGAGCCCTGCTTCCCTTGAATCTACCAGCAAGCGAGTAGAGTCCAGGCCGCCCCGTCCACTGTGTGTGACGCAGGGCTCACGCTGTCAGCTGTGGGGTGCAGTGGCTGCATCCGGGCCATGGACCTCTCCTCCTGGCCCAGCGCTGTGCTCAGCTCCAGTTCCACGCGCACTGTCCGAGGGCTGCACCTTCCTCGTCAGCATCCTCGTTTGAGGAGCAGAATCCCTGGAGCCTGATCGCTTTCCTCGTGGAAAGGCTCCATTTCCCTCTCAGTGTTAGGGGAGCTGTCCATTGAGGAGTCGCTCTCTCATAGTGCAAGTGGAGAACGGTGCTTTGCACACATGTGTGCACACACGTGCATGCACACCGCAGACAGCCACTGCCTGACGGCTGCAATGTGAAGAACTGAGTTTGCAGAGCTACACAGCGCCTCTCAGTCCTTACTTCAGACCCGTCCGGAAGACTGGCGCTCACAGGAAGACCATTTGTAGCTTGTTGAGCTCCCAGGTGCGCTGGCCCAAAGCAGCACTGAAGATGTACAGCAGAGAATTGAAATGTTTGGAATCCAAAGCCAGTTCGCCGAACGTCTAAGGAGCCCCCAGAAAGTCTGGAGAACGAGAGACGCGTTTGAAGCTGGCCTGGATGTCAGTGAACTCGATGGCACTCTGGACGTGGCAGTGCCTGCTTGTGGTGTCAGGAAAGATGACTGGGCCTGTAACTCAGCCTGGGAATTACCAAATACGGGGTAATTTGCTGAGAGCGCCAGTGAAGGTGTCTAAAGTAACCGTTTCTGTTATTCTGTAAGTGTCTCCTTTCCCACGGACCACAGTAGTGTCCTGTATAACCCTTTATCGTACTTTATGCCCATCTCAACTTTACATCGCCGCATCGTATAGACAGCGACATTGAGGCTTTAGATAGTTAAGGAATTTGCTGAAAGCCAAAGAGCTCCGGAAAGCAAGGAAGCTGAGAATGGAGCCAGGTCAGCCTGCATCCTGGCTTCTGTTTTCAGTCGTTCTGAGGACGCAGAAACGGACCCTCCAGTATTTCTGTATTTCTGTGAGCGCCAGCTGCTGCACCCGGCTGTTTGACATCCGGATCGGTGTTAACCTCGGGTCTGCAGCTCTGCTCGCTTGTTCCTCGTCACCAGCGGGACAGCCTGGGTGCCTTGGGGCTGTCATTCATAATCGCCTCTCCCCTGCGTCTCATCACGATTCTGAGCAGAGTCTCTGCCGCCGCCTCCCCTGCAGTGATGGAAGCTGTGCACCCAGAGCGACTTCTACCAGGGTAGGCCCTGGGGATCGGCCGCGTGCCTTCCTGTGGCACCAGGGATGCCCCCGCCGGGTCCCTGGGCGCCTTTCCCTCTTTGTCAGACTCCGCAGGGCCCCGGTGACTCCGCTCCGTCAGTGTGGCCGCTCTTGCCTCACACCGGGCTTTTCCTTGCTGCCTGCACGGTGCCCCTGACCACAGAGCAGCTCTCGGTCAGGCGTCATTTCACCCAGTCCATTCTTGTCCATATCTTAAATTGGATAAGGTTCTTTTTATATTTCCTGTTATCTTGTAAATCTAATGACAAAGGCCTGCAGGTTTTGGTCGTCCTGTAGGTAAATAATGGGACTGCTGAGGAACTGCAGGAGATGGAGCTCAGTGCTGTGACCAGCAGCACCCAGCAGGGGGCAGAGGAGCCCCACGCATGGAGGAGACGGCAGTACAAGGAGCACGGGGCGTCTCCCTGGGTCTGGGCTCGGGGCGCGGAGTGTCCTGGGTACAGATGCATGCTCACACTACCACTCGGCCACTCTTTATTTTTCCGAGAAGTTACCCGAGTGAATCCTTTTAAAAGACAGGTATGCAAACCCAATCACATTTGTGTTAAAAAACTTAGCGTTTGCGTTTTTCTAAGTTTGGAAGACAGCTCGGATCCACAGAGGATGAGAGGGCCCGGGTCACTGCTAACTGAGCTCATCTCAGAGTTGTGCGGAACGAAAGAGATCTGGCAGTGTCGCTCTGGGCTCAGACTCCTCCCAGCCACTTCTCGGCGCTGGGGTGGCCCGTGGTCTCTGGTGCTGCCTGGGTCTCCGCCTCTGACTCCACCGCTCTCCCCTCTCTGCTGCCCGCCACGCCCAGGACCCGCTCGACTCAGCGGCCACACCCACTGCCCTCCCTCTGCCTGTGTCCGAGGGAGAGTTCCTGCCACTCTCACGGCCTCCGGGTCTGTTCTCTGTCTGTGGAGAGAGTCCTGTCCTCGCTCTTTCCCCGTGTGCTGTCTGTCTTCCTGTGACATACGGTGCGTTTCCTTTGGAAACTGCTGCCACCTCCTCACTCTGGAGGCCGCGGTGGTGCCTGACCGCATCTGACACGGGCTTGCGAGGATGCCCAGCGCAGAGCTATCGCTCAGTGGTTGTTTACCAAGCTTCTCACAGGTGGGCTGTTTTCACTCCCGGGGGAGTTAGCGACTGGGCACAGGAGACCCAAGGACGTGGCGAGGGCCACGCGGGGGAGCGGGGCCCACAGTGGCCTCCACAGCACGGGTGAGGACCAGGTACGGGACTGGCTCTGCTCCTGCCCTCCCGTCCCCTGCTGGAGATCAGGGACCCGGCGAGCCCTGGTGTCACCTGAAGAGGTGCGCGTGGGCCCAGACCACAGCTGGGGTAAGGAGGGCAGGGAGCGGCCCCCCGCGGGACAGACGGCCAGTGTGCAGCCCTGCTCCGCTCGAGGGTCTGCTCCCGGTTCACCCGTTCACTGGCAAGTGTCTCGCTGGCTGTGGTGGCCAGGCCTCTGCATTCGGAGTCGGTGCCACAGGCAGCGAGCTCACATTGTAGCTTCGGAAGACAGCGTGAAGCCCGCCCCACATCAGCTAACAGCTGTGTAAAGGAGAAAGCACGGGAAGGGCAGGGAGTGTGGGAGTGCGGTTTTGGAAGGGAGCCAAAAAGTGCGCCTCCAGAGCCGAGGAAGCGAGCCGGCCCGGGAGTCAGCACGGTTCTGCCCGCAATTTCCGTGTCATTGGCCATGATTCCCGCCAGGCAGAGGGCCGTGCGGTGGGCGGCTGGACAGTGGCTTTGCTCGGAGCAGGTGTTACAGTTAGCAACAGTTCACAATTTAGTTAACGTCTGCGATGGGGATAAGTAAGTCAGTCGGTGTTTCGTATGAATCCATCAGGAAAAATGCAATTATAGTCAAATATTTTAGATCAGTTCCAGTCAAATGTTTCTCAGAACGCTGTTTCGCGGTGCAGTTGTGAGGGGTCATTGAGCTCTCTCTGGGCAGGACGCTCTTTGCCCTTCTGGCTCTGACTGGTGTGATCGGCATTCAAGGACCTGCAGAGGATTTGCTTTACAGTCTTCCTACCTTGCTGCTCGCTGATGATGGTCAAACACCAGCACCGTGCAGCAGCTCTCGACCCAGAACTCGAAGGAGTCGAGGTCGGGCCCGTCTGCTGGGAACCCGCTCCGTCTGTCAGCCTCACCGCCCGAGACTTGGCCGGTGCTCTTCTGGGCGGCGGTGCACAGCAGCAGCGCGTTGCACCGCTGGCCGAGGACCTCCTGCGTTACCGCTGCTGTGTGGGGCAGCGTCCCACGAAGGCGGTGGTTGCTGGCGCTGTGGGAGATGAGAACGAGGGTGGCCCCTCCGATGGTCCCTGGAAGCGGCTGGTGGAAAAGTCCGAGGGTCGTGAGGCCTCCAGGCCGTTCTCATCGCGCCCTGGGAGATTCTCGGCACAGAGCTTCAGGTCTGTGGTCCAGATCAGCTCGGCTCTGTTCACAGCGATACAGATCGGCCCGGCTCGTCCAGGCCTCTGGCATCCTCTCGCGTTCCCTGGCCAGCCCTGGCCTAACTCGCCTCAGATTGATTCACTCAACACTCCATTACTTTTGGCTAAAAAATTTCCAATATCCTTGGCAGGTTTTCCTATGTGTATAATTTCATATATTTTAATATTTATAAAGATGCATGGAATATTTTTATTCACCATAGCTCAACACTATAGCTAGAAGAATTATTTGGGATTAATTTTTCATGCTGTTTGTAATAACTAGATAACCTGTGCATTTCCCTGTAGCCTTATGAATTTAGTTTGCCTGGGAATGAACAGCTTTCCTTTTTATTATATATTATTTTGAAGTTCAGTGATCCAGGAGACAGATCTTAGGATTTAGTTTTATAGATGCAGGTGATTCCCATAGCGTGGGAGGGAGGGTTAGTTGTTGGTTGTTCTCTTGTTAAAATGCACACTTGGGTGCTGTGCACACCTGAGTGCAATGTCCTGGGTGCTGTGTATACCTGAGTGCCCTACACCCCTGGGTGTGGTGGAGACCTGGGTGCCATGCAGACCTGGGTGCCCTGCAGTCCAGAGTGCCATATGGTCTGGGGGTGCCATGCAAACCTAGGTGCAGTGCAGACCTGGGTGCTATGCTCACCTGGTTGCCATACAGTCCTGGGTGCCGTGCTCACCTGGGTACCATACAGTCCTGGGTGCTGTGCTCACCTGGGTACCATACAGTCCTGGGTGCTGTGCTCACCTGGGTGCCATCCAGTCCTGGGTGCTGTGCTCACCTGGGTACCATCCAGTCCTGGGTGCCGTATAGTCCTGGGTGCCGTGCTCAATTGGGTGCCATGCACACCTGGGTACCATACAGTCCTGGGTGCTGTGCTCACCTGGTTGCCATACAGTCCTGGGTGCCGTGGTCACCTGGGTACCATACAGTCCTGGGTGCTGTGCTCACCTAGGTACCATACAGTCCCGGGTGCCATGCTGGCCTGGGTACCATACAGTCCTGGGTGCCGTGCTCGCCTGGGTGCCGTGCTTGCCTGGGTGCCATGCTCAGCTGGGTGCCATGCACACCTGGGTACCACAGTCCTGGGTGCCGTGCTCACCTAGGTACCATACAGTCCTGGGTGCCGTGGTCACCTGGGTACCATACAGTCCTGAGTGCTGTGCTCACTTGGGTGCCATACAGTCCTGGGTGCTGTGCTCACCTAGGTACCATACAGTCCCGGGTGCCATGCTGGCCTGGGTACCGTACAGTCCTGGGTGCCGTGCTCACCTGGGTGCCATGCACACCTGAGTGCCCTGCGCACCTGGGTGTGGGACCGGCCTGCAGTCATGGCCCCAGGCTGAGGCTCAGCTGAGATCCTTTGTCTCCTCCTCTGCAGCCACCCAGTGCAGGCACGGCGCTGTGTATGACACCTGTGGCCCGGGGTGTGTGAAGACCTGCGACACCTGGAATGACATCGGTCCTTGCAACAAGCCATGTGTGGCAGGCTGCCGCTGTCCAGCTGACTTGGTCCTGCACAGGGGACGGTGCATCCCGCCGGTGCTTTGTCCTCAGCGGTGACGTCTGTGCCGGCCATGGAGACTGAAGCCTGGTGTCCCGGACACTGAAGCGGAAGAGGCAGGGAAGAGCACACAGAGCACACGTGTCCCTGTGGAGAGGTACAGATACAGCCTTTCATCGTTTGTGTGGACTCTAGTGCAGTACTAGAGTATTGTGTGGGAGCATTTTCTGCTATAAACAGGTTTTGTTTCTAGGACCCTGATCTGTAAGCCATTGGACTCAGTGTATAAACACAGCAGGGGGGTTTAATTGAGCGGGCAGCGTGCAGACTTCCGGAGTGGTGGGACAGTCACACGTTTCTCCTTCTTGAGGAAGTCTGCTAAGGGCCCCCAGCTGCCTGCCTGCCTTCGTTGTAGCTTGGACTCAGTGTTGGTCACTGAGTAGAAAATGGGTTTTTCTGGAAAAAGGCCTACTTATTTGGGGACATTTCGTATTTCCTAAGAGAGGAACGTGTGCCCGAGTGGGGTGGAAGACCGGGCAGGCCCTGATGCTGCCTGCGAGGCAAGGAAGGAGAGGCTGCCCGGCTCACGGGCGGTGGTCTGACGCCGTTCCCACGACTGGCCGTCACCAGGAAACACGGGCGCCACCGAAGGTGGGGCGGGTTCTTACGGTCTTCGCGGAGCCCTCCAGCCTCCTAGGTTCTCTGCGAGTGCTGGAGGTGGCCACTTGTGCCGTCGCTGAGATGGAGGAGTGTCCAGGAGCCGTGTTTGTTATGAGCATGGGAAGGTGCACAGCGCATGGAGAACACCGTGCTTCTGACTCTCAGAGCTGTCCAGGGAGGGATGGAGGCCTCTGCCTTCTGCGATGTCCCATGCGGAACCGGAAGTCTTCGACTGCTCTGAGGGCTCCCTTCTGGCGCTGTTGGTGGCTGAGAATGTGTCGCAGTCTTAGCTGGGAAAGACTTGCTGGCCAGTTGCTTTAACGTCATTCCAAACAAAGAACGTCCGTCCTGCCTGCTTTCCCAGTTTATTGATGATGTCGCTCCCAGTTGCCCTGTGATTTTCCTGGCTTTCACTTTCTGTTACACAAGTGCAAAAGTCAACCAAAACAAAACCCGCTGATGTCTAAAAATGAAATGTTCTGCACTGTAGTAAATAAATGGATTAAGCTTCAGCCATGGCGTTTCCTCCTGTAAGATGTCCTGTGTTGTGCTTTACGAATGAGCTGTATCAACTTCAGGTTTGTCCGTATTAATAGTTCTCCTTAGGCCTAATTATAAGCCGTCTGTTGCTTTTATTGATAGAGTACTGTTAACGGATAGCAGCAGATGCCTGCATTCTGGCTGTAGGAGTGTCAGCCTTGCTGTCAAAGGCCTGCGTACCCTTTACGCTCCCCATGAGGCACCGCTGCGGGCTCTTTCCGAGCGCCCTGGCAGCCAGCAGGACTGGAGTGAAGTCGCCGTGAGGAGCTCTTCAGCTCCTGACATTGCCCTTCAGGTCTTATCCTCCGTCTCTCCCCACACACGGTTTTCATTCTCCTCTCCCGAGACAGAGTGCGCCCGGGGCTAGGATGGCCCGGAATAGATGCTGTGGTCCACTTACTCCTGTTGTGCAGCCCTCGGAGGGCTGGAAGCAAGTGCTCCCCTTGCTCCTCCTTTAACTCAGTGAGATGAATCAGAAGGCCCTGGTGATGTTATTAATTGCAAAGCTGTGCGCCTCCCTCTCCGGGCCCAGCGAAGCCTCTGGTGCAGGTGATCTGCGACTTCTACCTCCAGGGCCCACACTATCCCCTGCAGTGCTCAGAGCCCTTGGCCCCTTCGCCTTGCTCGAGCAGGCCTCACTAGACTCTGCTCATCCAGCTGCCTGTGAAGTGGGAGGGCCGAGGCCTGTGTTTCAGGTGCTTTACTGGGCTCCAGGGACCCGAAGTCTGTGTCCAGGCCACGTGGACATTGCCTTCCAGCACTTCCCTCTGCAGCATGAGTGGCACCTGTGCACGGGGGTTTTCTCTGCACACCAGAGTGCATGTATTTTTGCAGTGAGCATGGACTTGTGTACAAACCACACTCGCAGGCAGGCTTTCCGAAGACAGCCGCAGTGCTTTGCCCTGTGTGCTCTGCTCCGGTGTGACACGACCAGGCCCCCACCGCTGGAGCCAAGTGTGACTCCCTTGTGGTACTCTGGGCTGCCTTGGTGGCTGCCTCCTCTCCAGTGGCTGTGGGAATCTCCGCCCTGAGTGTGGTTGCAAGTGACAGTCCTAGGTGAGCCCAGCCTTCCACTCTGCCCAGCCATGTCCGGGTAACTCTGGCCCCGGCCACGGGGTGTCCCCACTGAGGCCATTCTCTACGGGTCTCGCCTCTCTGCGTATCTGCCATGCAAATCACCCCTGCCTTTGTCCCAGGTTATCATTCAGAAGATGCTGCCAGAGCGAACAGCCTGCAAGAAAGAGACTGCTCCACCTTCTGAAGCAAAGGGCAAGCTTGTTTTCAGCCTTGGAAAACGGAGACAGTGTCCCCTAATAAAGACACTGCCCTGCTTGGGCTGAGGTGGGTGTGCTTACTCCTTCCCAGGGCTCTGGGTTCCCCTCCGGTGGTGCCATCCACTATGTGCAGGTTTCACCTGGCTCTCTGTGCCTCACCCTGTGCGACTGAGCTCTCACAAATGGACACGAGAAAGTACCGACTCCTGGGCTACTGCCCTTGCGATGCAGACCAAGCCTCTGCCCCAGAGTCTCCTGCTTTCTAACTGCGTCCACACAATGTGGTAGGCTAGCTGCGCAGCTTGCAGGTGAGTGAGAGTCTCCGAGCCTTCACAGTCCCTGGCAGCAGGTGTGCCCAGTCTGAGCCCCTCCCTCAGAGTCCAGGAACACCAGGAAGTAGTTTTTGTTGTGCATTGTAGGCCTGAGGAGCAGCAGTAGACAATCAGAGGCAGATATACAGGACTGGTTCCCTTTCTCCAGCGAGCCTACAGTCTAGGCAAGGGCAAAGGTGTGACCTACACAGAAACAACAGCCAGGGCCAGGTGCCGTGCTACATGTGTGTAACCCGGCGCTCTAGGAGGCTGAGGCAGGAAGTCACACGTTCAACCCCAGCCTAGGCAACTTAGTGAGACTCTGTCTTAAAATGTTGAAAAAGGAGGGGCTGGAGCTGCAGCTCAGTTTGAAGGCCCTGGGTTCGATCCTCAGTGCCACAAAGAAAGAAAATGGAAACAAGGACAAATACCCAAAGGCTCTCTCCATATGCTAAGAATTCTGTCTGTGATCCACCCCATCGGGCATTTGATGGCCTTGGTGTGTCAGACACCCAGATCTCACCACAGATGGGAAAACAGTAAATTCGGGTACTTTAATTTTTATTAACCTGGTTTTAACAGTGCATTGACTAAATACAAATCTGTCATCCTGTTTCTGTTATGTGAACTTACTATTTTTCATTTCTATATTTAGATTTCAAAAATACCAAATACACCTTATTGCATAATTGGAACCTGTTTCAGTAATGTGTAGCTGGAAGCACTGTTTTCTTTGAAATGGAGTTGAATTACGTATTAACGTTGTATGTCTTGCAACTTTTCGCACCCTTTCTTCACACGGTCAACATTCATTGTCCTCCAGCTGCAGGGGCACAATGTGCAGGCGTCCGTCCGTCTTCTCCAAAGACACCACCATTCTCACCAAGTCCTTTCACCAAATGGAGGCTGGCAGGTGACAGTCACTGTGCTCGACACTGAGGCTTAGCAGGACAGACAGCAGGCAGACTGCATCATCTCAGCTGCAGATCTGCACCCTAAGGAGGTAGGAGATGACATAGGACGTGGGCTGTGTCATCCCAGAGACGGGGAGCAGCAGGTGCAGCAGCACAGGCCCGTCGAGGTGCGCAGAATGTCAGAGGCGGCATATGCTGGCACACACTGGGGTCCTTACCCAAGCCAGAGAGGTGAGAGGAAGGTGGCCAAACAGGAAACAGGGTCTACAGGAAGCGGGAGCGGGGCACAGTCTGCATGCCTCTGCTCCAATCTCTTAACTCCCACCATGTCCCCCTTCCGTCTGTAAAGCAACTCTAACTCCTGCCGCCTCGCATAATTATGAGGCTCAAACAAGGTATTACACGTGGTGCACTGTGAAGTATTATCTGTGCAGTCTTCTTAATTCCACCTATGACCTTTGTCAACTTCAGCTTGGATTCAGGTACAAGGAAGTGCTGAGATGTGTCAGTAGTGCAAAAAACCAAACAAAATCATTCATGTATGACTTTGAATCGTGTTAGAAGAGTTTTTGTGGGTATTTCCTTCCCTGTTCCTCCTGCTGAGGTTGAAATCCACTCGTGTCTCTTGCCCACAAATACATGACAGCCTTCGCGTGCACAGTCCACCCACAAGCTCCGTGTCTCACACACAGATGGAGAGGATAATTGGATGAAGCTGGGAGGCACCTTCATGGACTGCTGGGTTGAACCACACCCAAGGCTCTAAGAGTTAACTTCTATTATCTTTATTTTGCTCTTTATTTATATTTTGGGTTTATCACATAAGAGAATCCATTAGATAATTATGGTTGTATGTTTGATTTATTTCACTTAATGTTATGGTGTCAAGGTGCATCTATTTTTCTACAAATGACTCAAGTGTATCCTTTATGGCAGAGTGGTACTCCATTATATAAAAATACCACATTTTTAATAATGCATTCATCTGTTGATGACATGTAGGCTGCTTCCAAGATTTAGCGATTATGCATTGTGCTGCTATTATCATAGATATGCATGTATCTCAGCATATACAGTAATACTTCAGTTGTCAAACTCAGTTTGTTCCAAATTCATGTTCAAACACCAAAAAGTTCTAGAACTGAACATATTTTTCCCATGAGAAATAATGGAAAATAATTGGTTCTGAGGCTAAAAATTACACTTACAAATTCACTTTCCCAGAACTTTAACAAAATTTGCAATGATTTCTTTCTTTAAATTCTGTCATGGTTCTCAGTTTCCTTCGTGACTTTGCTGTTGCTATCATCAACTTTCTTTGGAGCCGTAGTTACAACACTCTGTGCAAATAAAGCACAAAAAAGCACACTGATGAATCTTTGATGCACTGACACAAGCACTGTGTGCTGTCCAGGCAAGAGCACCTTAGATAGAAGTGCTGTCCCTTTGTGTCCATCCATGGTGAGACACTATGCGTGACTCCCTCTCGGCCCACACAGGTTTTTATCAAATCGGATTTTCAGTTCAACTTGAAACAAAGTCATGAACATTGAGAAGATTTTTGAACTTTGCTGTTTGAGTAGTGGAAAAATTGAGCTTGGAGCCATTCAACAACCAAGTACACTGTACTGAACTAAAATCTAAATGAATCAAAGATCTAAATGTTAAAACAGAAACTGCTGGAAGACAAAATAGGTAAAACTCTTGAACACATAGGCACAGGCAAGGATTTTCTGGACAAAATCCAATTAGCACAAGAAATAGTACCAATTATCAACAAATGACATCATGTCAGATTAAAAATCTGCACAGCAAAGGAAACAACTAACAGCCTCAGAATGGGAAAATAACTTTTGCCAGGTATTCCTTAAAGGGTTAAAATCTAGACTGTATTAATTTAAAATGTTAGATGGCCCAGTCACAAAAATGGGCAAGTGAAGTGAATAGACACTTCTCAGAAGTACAAATGGCCAAAGGATATATGAAGAAATGTGCGATACTGCTGACCATTAGAGAGATGCAAATTAAAACAACACTGAGGCTCCATGTTACCCGAGAAAGAGTGGCCATCATCAAGAAATCGAGTAAAAACAAATGCCAGTGAGGCTGTGGGGGAAAGGAAACCCTTCTACATTGTTGGATGGACTGTAAACTAATACGGTCACTGTGGAGATCAGCATGGAGATTCCTCAGAAACCTAAAACCAGAAATTCCATTTGCTCTATTTCCCTTGTCGATATATTCCTAAAAGAGTTAGAGACAGCACAAAAATAGGCTTATGGACTGATGGAATAGAAGAGAGGTTGCAGAAAAAATCCCAAGCATATTCAGCAATTTGATCTTTGACAAAGGGACCAAAAACATACCCTGGAGGAACAACAGCCCCTTTAATAAATGGTGCTGGGAAAACTGGCTATCCACATGCAGAAGACTGAAGGTAGACCCACATAGCTCACTAGACATTAAACTGAAGACAATACAGTACTTTTAAACATTCACCATATACTGTATTTTGCTCACACGGGTACAGTCCTTTTTAAGTGCTCTTAATGCCATCTGCTGGCAGAATTTTTTTTTCTAATGTTTCTGTTCGAGTAGTACAAATTTCCACAATGACACTTTTGTCCTAAAATTTGTCCTAAAAATTACCCACAAAGTCTTACGGTGTTGGTTTGCCTATGTTTTAATTAAAAATAGAAAAAACAAAGGGAACTCCAGAACATGGTGGTACTTTACTGATTTCAGTTGTGATGACCCCAGTGGCTAACACCATTCCTGCCCTCTGCAGTCCTGCCCACCGGTCTCCCTCCTCCAGGCTGTGTCCTGCCTCCTCCCCAGTTTCCTGCTGCCCCTTCTACAGCAGTGAGCAGGTCTCTCTCTCCTCTCAGCCAGCTGAGGTCGTATCTGCTCCTCTCCACCCCGCCTCGCCCTTCTCTCTCTACCCCGCAGCCCGAGAAGGGCTGGGACCCGGCAGACAGCAGGCTGGCTGGGAAGGTGAAGCTCAGCAGGTGAATGCAAGGAGGCTTGGCGTACCTGACAGGGATGAGAGCAGAGGAGCTGGAGGCGAGGGGTCCTGGTCCCCCAGGAAGTAGGACTGTAGCTGTCTGACCCAAGGGGCCTTCCACACGTTAATTCAGAGGGACTTAGCATGGGAGGCTATGGGGAGAGCTCTCAGCTCAAGGAGGGCCAGGGCAGGAGGTGGAGCCAATGGTGCTGTGTTTGGATTGTGAGTTTAGCAAGTGTGCTGTTAATGGCGTGGAGGGGCAAATGAGTGAAATCTTTTTGCTGGTCTTCAGCTGGCAGGGGCATCTGCCTGGTGTGTGGGAGGAGGAGGCATTCTGTTGGTCTGGGGAGAAGTCTGCCTACAGGTGAAGCAATCTCCTGAGAGCTGGTGCAGACTTGCTGTCATCTGCAGGATTCATTGTCTGTGCACCTCTAGGAAAGGGGTAAAGGAAAGAGGCCCTCCATGAAAATGGGCCTGTAGTTCAGCCAGGGGAAGGCGAGAGCAGTCACAAGGACTAGAGTGGGGGACTAGAGTAGGCCCCTCTACTTCTTCCCCATACAGCCTACACAGTGTTGGAGAAAAGGAGGAAAAGCACAGGTACGAGCAAACCCGAGAGGGCCGCCATGGCCCTGGGGCAGACCAGCGACTCTCCTAGCGCTGAGATCCCTCACAGGTCGTGAGCATGATGGTGCTGTGAGGGTGAAGACCCCAGTGCACCGCCCAGCACAAAGGCCAGGGCCAAGGCTTGAGAAAGCACAGGGGTGATGGCTGATGTCAAGAGCAGGGCTGAAGACAGATGGGAGCCATGGGTGTCGCCGTGGTTACTGGTCCCACTAACCCATGATCCTACATCTCCAGCAGGTGTAAAAGTGTAGTGGGACGGAAGAGGCATACAGGGGTCTCTGGTCAGCCTGGGACAGCTGCAGTAGATGCCTTCATCAATAAGGACCATGACAGGGTCTTTGGTTCATTGACTGAAGTAATTTTAATGTTTATAGGCAAATTGCAGTGCCTTGGGGTTTCTCTCAGTAAAGTACAAATAACCATTGCCTCTCTTCCATTAATCAAGGGTCATAGTTCAAATGTGAAGTGTCCCCCAGAAGTCTGAGGGTGGCTCCCCAGGACAGCAGTTCAGAGGAGCAGAGCAGGGAGAACCTGGGTCACCAGGACACTGAGCAGGCTGCCGGGTGGCTGGGAGGGTGTGTCCCACCCTCGACCCTCTGGCTGGTTTCCCTGCTCTCTGCTGCTTGCTGCAGGAAGATGGGCAGCTCTCAGTCACCATGCCATTCCGCCTTGAAGTTTCTGCCCACGCGTCAGAGGGGCAAAAATACACCTTTCCATCTTTGGGTTGGGTATGTCAGGTGTTTTGTTCAAGCGACTTTTGATGGTCAGACACCATGGCCTCCTCCACCCCCGCCGTCAGGCTGCTCGTTGATGCGTCCTGGTGCTTCTAGAACTGGCCTCACCTTCACACTCACATGCACAGCTTCTGGTGACTTCTCACCTGTTGAGACAGTGACTTCTCACTTGGGAGCCCTGTCTCCAGCACTTCTTCTCTTTGCTGCATCCTTCATCCCACCACCAGCTCCTGTCCTCCTCAGAACTCCCAGGCTGCCCACTCTTCCGGGGTGAGCATGGTCGCCAGACGCTGAAGGCCTTTCCGCGCTGTCCTGCTGCACCTTTCTAGTCTCACCCCAACGTGTGGGATCAGATGCCCCTGCGGATCTGTGGCTCACGTGATTCTCTCCCTATTTTCTCAAAACTCACCACATTTCTAAATCCTTCCACCTTTGAAGATCCGACTCAAATCTTCCCACTTTGAAACTTGACTATGAAGCACTGTGGTATTTCTTTTTCCAAATCACAGGAGACTTGTTACTGCCCTACTTTGAGTTAACTTCATATCCATTACCTTATCGTGGGGGACAAAGCCCCAAAGACCCCAGATCACTGTAGGTTGTTGGCATCGACTGCTTTTGCCTGCTGGGACCCCTTCTCAGAGGACAGAAAGATGACGGGCACAACTGAGCAGATGGCAGGGCACGGAGGTGAGACACAGAGCCATCCCGGGGGGCACCCATCCCGTTGGGGTCCCCGGGTGGCGACAGCAAAGTGCCCCAGACCAGCGCCTCTTGGAGGGCAGGGCGTGAATCACGGAGTCACTGGGAGGGCTGGCTCCTCCTGAGGAGTTACCCTGCAGGGGCCAGCTTCTCCCTGGGTCTTCTCAGTCTTTTCTTTGTGCCTGTCGTGTCCAAAGCTGTATTCATACAAGGACGTGAGACCTGCTGGATAAGGACCTGCCCTCATGAGGCCATTAACTTCAGTGACTCCTCGAGAGGCATGTCTGTAAGGACAGTCACATGGGAGTTAGCAAAGGTTAGGGCTTCCGAGTATGAATCTGGGGGAGCAAGATTTAGCCCACATTGCCCATTTATCATGAGGAAAAGGAGGACAAAGCAATTGTCAGTTGCATATGACAGGAGCTCCTTTCTTTAACATTTAGCTTGATCACTTTGCAGTAACTAAAAATGGTCCCAACGTATGAGTGTGTCCAGCCTAGACCTGCATAGGTGGGCAGACGAAGCGCACAGCAGGATGGGTGCCACACCTGTCCTCAAATGGGAGGGGAGTGACAGGGAAATGCCCGGAGTTGGCTGCAGATACTTCTGCTCAAATTAAGACTGTGATGAAGTTTTTACACTCATTTCTCTAAAATTGTGTCCAATATTCTTAACTATGCTTTTGTCACCTTCATCAAGTTGGTGTGAAGAGACATCTGGCGGGTAGACTGATCACTCTGTCCCAAGTGTTGTTGCAATTCTAGTACTGCAGACTCGCAATCTCTCATCTCTGTCGGGTGCACTAAAGGCTTTTCCATCCCAGAGAGGAAATACGGGAGCTAACTGGCCATCTCCACTATTCACTTGCTATAGCTTCAGTATTCTGTCTGTTCTGATACACAGAAATTTTCGGTAAATAGAGAAAAATCAAGTAATGTGTCCTAGAGTGCTTAGGCCATTCGTTCCACAGCTTTGGCAGATGGCGTCTGTGACCGTCCACATCTAGTAGTGGCACTGACTGATGCAAGGACTGGTAACTGACCTTCGAGGGGAGCTCTCTTTGAAGAGTTTGAGTTGTATAGTTCTGCTTTCTCACATGAATAAGTGAGGGACTCAGTAAGAGGACAAGTAAGGCAGAGGAAAGAGAAGAGAACCAGTGATCCATCGATGACCCCAGGTTCAGGTGGAGGTGCAGGTGACTCTGAGTGCCAGAGTTGGGCCAGGCTGACTGAGGCACTACGAGACCGCAGTGTAAGAGAAGTCTGAAGAGCACTGGGAACCCACCAGCAGTGCTAGAGGGAACAGCTAGACACTGCTGAAAGATAACGCCAGAAGCCCATGATCCCAGCTCCTGTGTGCTAGGCTGTTTGTGCATCACGTCATTTAATCTTTTAGTGAAGTTGCTTTACAGATGAGCCCATGGAGCCTCAGAGCCATCAGGACTCCTTCCTGGGCCCCCTAGAAGGGGGCAAGGCTGGCAGTTAGACTTAGCTCTGTCTGACCCCTTGGTGCAATCAGAAGCCAAAGGGCCCTGGTGGCATCAGTTATTGAAGGGAAGGCACTGGGGATGGGTTATTTATGTTTGGGCCGGGTAGAACAGGACACGAAGGACAGGGAAGAGTTGGCTGAGAATCAAAGCACTGGGCATCCTACAAGAAGAGTGTGAGACAGAAATATTGCACTTGGAGAAATTGGGTTCCAACGGCCACTGCAAGAAGAGTCTCAAGTTACTGACCAAGGAAATCACCCAGCCTCTGTCATGTCAGCCCCTCTCAGGCTTGGTGTAGCTGGAGTCTAGGGTAAGGCTGAGTCTTACTGTTGGGTGACCAGGACCCATGGTGTCCAGGATGGAGAGGGCAGGAGAAGCCAGCAACAGGTCATAATCAATGATAATTAGCTCTTGTGCGGTGGCACATGCCTGTAATCCCAGCACTCTGAGAAGCTGAGGCACAAGGATTGCAAGTTCAAGCCCAGTCTGAGCAGCTTAGCAACCTAGAGGACCCTTGTCTTGCAATTTAAAAACTTCCAAAGACCTGGAGATGCAGTTCAATGTGAAGTCCCTGGGTTCGATCCCCAGTACTACCCAAAAGGTTAGTAGGGCCTGCAGGCACCTTCATTCCCACAGCTGGCCACCCAGCCAAGGGGCTCTGCAGCGTCTGTGGCTCAGAATGGGGAGATGAGCCTAGCTAGGCCTGCTGGTAAGCAGAAGTCCTGTGTGTGCCTTTGGGGCAGCTCCTGTTTCCCGGTGCCTCCCACTCATGTGGTCTTTCAATGGTCTGGAGACACCCGGTTCCAGCTGTGGGGATTCTGTGGGTGCAGGATTGACCCTGTGCTTGGGCGAGGCTCCAGAGGGCACCACTCTTCCTGGCAGGAGGGTGAAGGCACATGCCTCTAAGGAAATAAGACAACAGAGACTTGCGTAATTTCAAAGTCCATGGGGGCCGGGAGGTCAGCGCCTCAGAACAGGCGCAGGCAGACTCCTAGCTGGCCGCTTTCCCTGGGTGCAGTGATTGGAGGGAGCATCGGTGACGTGGGGGAGGAGATCTCATGTCTGATCTGGTGCCCACATAAATCTCATGTGATGAGGGCGGAGAGGAGAACGTCCCCCTCAGTGGGCGGGATGAGCTGGGCTGATGAGGGGCTCTCCCTGCCTAAGCTAGACCTACCCCTGCTGTATTCTCACAGGGCCTCTGAGGTCTCTGCTGTGACCTGAGGTAAAATGTAGCCATGTTTCCGCCTGCCACAGCCAGCTCTCGGGCAAGGCAACACTGGGCCCTAGACAGCTCCAGTCCCCCAAATTCATGTAGAATGCTCCTGACACCCCTCAGTGTGGATGCTGCCCAAGTAGAGCCTGTAGCTGAGGGACACGCGAAGCCTCTCAGAGGAGACCTCTCACCCCATTCCCCAGGTAACTGAAAGCCTCGGAAAGCAGCACAACCTGGCCTTGTGTGCCCTGGGACACCATCTGCATGGAAGCTGAAGAGCCCTCCCAAGGGCTTTGCTTGACAGCTGGGTGGGGAACAACCTCACACCTGCTGCTTTCCTGATCAGAGACCCCAGGAGGCAGCAAACTGCCCCATGAGATGTTTTCATGCAAAGGGTAAGTGAGCTGTCTGTGCACAGTGAGCCCGAGAACCCGCCCACTCAGCCCCCAGCTGTTTCTACCCTCTGCCTGGTGACACAGGATGCGTAGGCAGATGCCCGCCCTCCATGCCGTCACTTCCTGTCTCTGCAGGAAGCAGACTCAGTGCCTCCCCTTCTGCTGCCTGTGGTTTTCTCACACATGACAGGCATGACTTCAGGGCAACTTTTAGATTGTGTGTGTGTGTGTGTGTGTGTGAGATGCACTCTAATCACACATGTTTAATGAGATGGGAAAATGCTAGCCTTGGGGCCGAATCTGAGAATCAATTTTAAAGCAAGGTCAGACAGTTTTTACCAAAATCAACACTTTATTACCAGAAACTATGCGAGAGCTCAGATGAATCATCAATGTACACAAAGCTTCAAAGAAGAAACAGACCTTGTGTGAGTTAGCTTACTGTTGCTGCAACAAAACACTCAAGAGCATCACCTTCCAAGGAGGAGAGTTACCTTGGCCCACAGCTATGGAGCCAGGATCGACACCTGGGCCTTTGTGGAAGTCACGATCTAAGCTATAGAAGCAGACACACAACTAACAGTCACAGCAAGCAAGGCTGGTGATGGGGACCACAGTGGTTAGATACGTTTGCATCAATGCGGGACGGTGGGTTAGTATGATTGTGGGAAACCAGGGTCACCAATGTGCAAACGAGTCCCAAGGACACTGTAGGAAACACTTACCTAACAAAGCTATCACCACCTCTCCCTGTGAAAACAGAACTTAGCCTCCAGGCATTTGAAAAGCTTTCCCACAGAGAGCAATGAGGATACAGAATAATAATTAGATGTCAAGTAGCACAGAGACCTCCACTGCTGGCCAAAGTGAAGGAAGCCCCACAGCCCATCTCTCTCAAGGTTACAGCTGGAAGCAAAAATTTTAAGAATCAGGTAGTAGGAAAGAGAGAGATAGCTTCTTTGCAAAAAGGACAGGGGCCAAGTGGTGGGAGGGGACGGAGGAGAGGACATGAGAGGAATGAAGATGTGCTGTGTGCGTGCACCCACAGCCCACGAGAATGCAATCGTTATGCACTGCAAACATGGACTAATCAAAACTTCCCCCAAAAAGCAAGTATTAAGTACTCTAGAAAGTAAGCCTAGGAAGGGAGTTTAGAGACAAAAGTAAAAAACTTAAAAACTATTATTACAATGAATATCCAGGTTACTTTTCCTCTGCACAGCTTCTGTGCAGCAAGCACAGACATCCAGACTCAGAAAGAAGCCACCTTTGTCTTCCCAGGGCAGGAAAAGGACTTCTGAGAGCTGAGCCCTATCTGCTAAAGGAAGATGTCACAGCCTCCCCAAGTGCCACAGGCTGGGAACCAAGCGTCCAACACGTGGGTTTTGGAGTCACACAAGACCCAAACCATATGCCATACCAACGTCCTTCATGAACATGGAAGAGCGCTTTAAGCAGTGTGTTACAAATTCCATTCTGACAATATGTGAAAAGAATAAAATACACTAAAGGGAGTGAAGTGTGCCTTAGGAAGGAATGCAAGGCTGGCTCTATACCTGGAAACCAGTCACTTTAACTCAAAAGTAATAGGTTAAGGAAGAATCATTAGATAAAGAGAACACATTTGAAAATCTTTTTTTTTTTTTTAAAGAAAAACAATTATACCACCATGTGTCATGTACTAGAAGCATCAGTATCTCCCGGGCACTTGTTTGGTTGTTTGTTTGTTAGTTTGTTTTTGTTTGTTTGTTTTGGTACCAAAGATGAAACTCAGGACCTTGTGCTTGCAAAGCAGCACCACTGAGCTAAATCCCCAGCCCTGAGAATCTTAATGTCCATCCGTGATAAGAGGTCTCAGCAACTGGTGACAGAAGGAAACTTTCTTAACTGATAAAGGGCAGCTAGGAAAAAAGTGTATAAGTAGCTTTATACAAGGTGTGATCAATACAAAGAATATTTAAAAACTTTTAAAGTGTATTATAGTAGAAAACATTGCCATGAATACCCCTCAAAGTACTTCCTGTCCTTTCAGACACACTTGTCCCATTGTTCTTGCTATTTTCTGAATCAGCTCTGGACGTCCTTTTTCTTGTGTGTTTAGTTGTGCTGTTGTAGCTGCCCTGATATTCTGAATTTGTAGAGAACTTTTACCTTTTGTGGTCACTTTCACTTCAGGGGACAGCCAGAAGTTGCACAGTGCCAGACCCAGTAAGGTGAGTGAGGTGCATGAAGGGGTACCATCATATTTTACAAGATCGCCTTTCCGTGGGGTGGCACTCAGCGGCAGTGTTCACCGTGGCTTCACTCATACCTCGTAAAGACGCCCCAGAGAGGGCTTCCAGAGCTGCTTCAGTGTGCTCCCAGCAAAGGGAAGTGTCTTGCTGGGGTGGTGGTGATGTGTCTTTTACTGTAATATCTTTTAACTTAAACATTCACCTTGCATTTAATCACACCTTGTAACTAATGGAAAAGGACTGATCCCTTCACTTTAAAGTAGGAAACATGGCAAGGATATTTGTTCTCATCATTCTTCTATAACATGCTGCTGGAAGTCCTGGTCAGTGCAGTACAGCAAGAAAAAGGAATGAAAGACATACAGATAGGAAAGGAGTAAGCTCTCTGTGTGGATGACGTGATTACCTAGGTAGAAAAGCTTAAGCAATGTGAATAAGGTCATAGAGTTAATTATTGTAATTGACTAAAAAGGTCAATAAACAAAAATTGATTTTATTTCCGTATGTTACCAAAAAAGTTAATATTACAATTTTACAAGTATGCTATTTATAAAATAAGCTACTGGGATAGAATGTAATAAGAGTAGCATCTTATAATGAAAACTATGGTCCCTGGCCAAAAAAAAAAAAAAAACGGAATCTCAAAAAGGCCTAAACAGAGATCTTGTTTTCATGGAATAGTGGTAAGTCTTGAGTTCTCCCACAGGTAGGTACCTGTACATTCAATGAGAGTATAATCAAAATCCCAACAGAATTTTCTGTACCTGTTGACAAGCTGATCTGTGATTTTTCTTTCTGAGGTTTCAATTATCCGCAATCGACTTCAGAATGAAAACATTGAACAGAAAAGTCCAGAAATAAATAATTCATAAATTTGGAATTATACACCATCCTGAGTCACATGATAAAATCTTGCCATCCACACTCTCTGCCCCGGAGTGAGAGCCACCTTTGGTCCAGCATGTCCATGCAGACTGTGACTGGTCATTGACTAACCGAGTCCGAACTGTCATGGTTGGCGCAGAAGAGACCATACTTGTGTGACTTTAACTCTAGAACATTGTGATAATTTTAACTGTCCTATTTCAGCATTGCTAATATCTTACTGTGCCTAATTTATACATCAGGCTTCATAGTAGGTGTACACAGATAGGAAAGATAAAGCATATATAGGGTTCAGTAAAATCCTTGGTTTTAGCATCGACCCACGATCCTGGATCAGAGCTCACACGGATAAGGGGGACTCCACTCCCCAGAAAGGCTGAAGAACTGGCACACTGCGATAGGTGATTGATGGTGTCAACCTGAGAGGTTTGGTTAAGGGAAGCTTGACTGACTGGCTCAGTAATTCCACACCATAGGTCATGGAGGACCCACCCGGGGCAGGTCGCTGCCTGGATGGTGTGAAGGCAGAACGAGGAAGGAGGCTCTGCTGCTGCTCCTTCAGAGAGGAGCACCCATCTTTGTCGTCTCCTGGCTTCCAGCGCAGATCCTTCAGCTTCTGGCAAAGCCCTCCTGATACTCTCACGGGACCACAGTGAGCGCCAGACCCTCGCCTGGACCCTACAGTCTCCAGGGTGCAGGCAGAGCCTCTGCGCTCTTCCTCATACAGCTCTGAGCGGCTGTTGGAAGCCAATCCTGTAAATTCTTATACATTTGTGTATCTTGTGTCGCCTCTGTTTCTCTAGTAAACACTGACTGTACACATAGCAGAATGAGTCTAAAAAGACAAAGTTGGAAAACGCACACCACTTGATCTCAAGTTACAGAAATCAAGACAATGGGATTTTGGCCAAAGGATAAATACACAAGTCAACCGAACAAAATAGAGACCAAAGTGGACCTACAGAAATAGGTTCAATTGGATTTTTTAAAGATTCAGAAGCATTTCCATGGAGAGAAGATAGTCTTTTCAACAAAACTAATAAAAATTAATCAGAGCTAAAAGCTATAAAGAGTACAAAGCTATAAGCTTTTTGAAGAAAATATGAGGGAAAATAGTGACATTCCTGGGTTGGGAAAATGTCTTCTATATAGCACCAAAACCATAATACATATAAGAAGAAGTGGATAAACTGGAATTAATAACAAATTAAGAATATTTGTCTTTCAAAGGAATGCAAAGAGAAACCAGAGACTAGGGGGAAAAGACATTTTTTTGTCATATATATAAATACTTGTATCCAGAGTATATAAGAAATTCTAAAAGGCAAGAATAATTATGGAATTTTTTTAAAGGGTCAAATATTTGAACAAATGATTTAATCAAAAAATATATATAAGCACATAGCAAATAAGTACATGAAAAGATAGTCAACATCATTAGTCACTAAGGAAATATAAATTAAATCCACAATGAGATAGCTCTACATATTTATTAGGAAAGTTGTGCCGCTAGGCACTGTGGCACACACCTGTAATCCCAGCTGCTTGGCAAGCTAAGGCAGGAAGATCTGAAGTTGGAGGCCAGCCTAGGCAATTTAGCGAGACTCTGTCTCAAAATAAAAAAATTAAAAATGCTGGCGATGCAGCTCAGTGAAAGGCCCAGGATTCAGTCCCCAATACTGAAAAATAGACGTACAGACAGATAGATAATAGACAGACAGATAATAACAAGGGCAGAGGATGTGGCTCAGTGGTCAAGCACTTGTCCAGCATGCATGAGGCCTTGGGTTTAATGCCCAGTAACACAGAGAGGAAGAGAGGGAGGGAAGAAGGGGAGAGAGGAAAGGAGAGAAGATCTGAATAAAATTACGACTCTACAAAATGTTGGCGAGGAATCAGACCTGCAGTAGCTTGGAAACAGCTTGGCAATGTCTTGTAAAGTTAAGCGTGCACTTACCATCCAGCCTGACAATCCCACTGTAAGGATTTCTCTAAAAGAAATGCAAACTTATGTTCACATAAACCATTATGCAAATAGCACGTAGCAGCTTCATTTATAATTATCTAAAGCTGGAAACCACTTAAATGTTCTTTAGTGAATGGATGAACAATGAATAAGCACATTTGGCCATAAAAAGAAACAAAATGTTGATATTGCAAAGGGAGTGACTCTCTAGTTCATTGTGGAAGGTTTTAGAAGCTAGGCTCCAGCATCTGCACTTGGTGAATCATTAACATAACACCTTGGGAAGAGGAAACCACAGAGACAAACAGGTGGGAGTGCGGGAAGTTGCCCCCAGGAGGCTGTTCTTGGAGCATCTGGGCCCCAAGCTTGGTGGTGGTGGTAGGGCCACACAGGGGTGTGCATTTTCAAAGACCAGCCCACTGCAAACCAACACGAGTGACTAATGCCGAGTGTAAATGAGCAATTAAAAGAAATACATGTTAACAACACATTTTAATCATTTCTCATTTGAAAGGTGTTTAAGCATGTTGTCTCTGCCCCTCCCGTAATGAGGGTATGAAATAGACACTTTCACCCCCATATTTTACATGAAGAAACCCAGGCTCAGAGAAATAGACAAATATTTATTGCCATATATTTAGCAAATGGCAGAGCAGAGGTGTGAGCTAGACTCCTCTGGCTACGAGGTCTGTGCTCTTTCTCCTGCACAGTGATCGGCCGAATAGACATATGCAACACACACAAACACACACCACATAGACAGCACACTCAAATTCACATGCTACAAACTCATGCACATGGGGGTCTTTGAAATTGATGGTGACATGTGGATAGGACTTTTCCTTTTGGGGGGTCCTACTGGGATTGAACCCAAGGCCTTTACCTGAACTATAGTTCCAACTTTTTTTCTTTTCTTCTTTTTTGGTTTTTGAGATGGCCTCACTCAGTCATTAAGTTGCCCAGATTGGGCTCAAAATTGCAATCCCCATTTTAGCCTCCTAAAATGCTGGGATTACAGGAGTACACCACTGTTCCCAGGAGCAAAGTAACAGCTCAAGTTTACTATTTGGGCTCCCCCAGCTCTCATGCCTTTATTCTTTCTCCCCCTCTCCCCTTCTTCCTCCTGTTCACCCTCCTCATCTTCTCCTCTTTACTGTACTGCTGTACCTTTGTTGTTGGCTAGGATGGGTCTTTGCTTTTGTAGAAATGGAAATTAAAACTAAACCACATACAGGAAAAGCTTTAATTGCAAAGCTAGAGGGAAGACAGGACTGGGCTCCAGCTTAGGTGGCTGGAGCAGGCGCACTGTTACAGGGTCCAGATTGACCCACTCTCTGGGCAGGAGGCCAGCTTTCTAGGGTTAGCTGCGAGCTGGCTGTGGGGTGTCAGGCTCTCGTTCCTGGAAATCATAGCTCTGGAATACTCATGCTGAGGGGTGGTCCCATGTCCAGGACAGGGTGCCTCTGTCTGTGGTGGGCTCTGTCATGCAGGGCTCTGCCTTTCCTGGAATTCGGGTGGTCACAGGTGAAGGACACTGGTTGGAGATGTTGGGGTGCCGCTGAATGTCCTGAAAACCTCTTATTTTGGTATCTGAAGTCTTGCAGGGGGCTGAGATGGTGGAAATTCAGGGCTAGTCTACCCTGTCTAGCAGCTCCAAGATGGCCAGCCACTCCCTAGTTGATCCACATGCATCAGGGCAGAGATGGGAAGGAAGCTGAACCAGGCTTTACCAAAGCACACGACAGAAGGTCCAACTCTGTTCTGCCTTTAGTTTTCCTTGGACATCTGCAGGCCCATGAGAGGAGCCATGGTTCATAGCAAACATAGCTGTGAAGCCCCCAGCTGTCCCAGGAGAAGCCAAGCTGTTGAAGAGTAGCAGGTGAGGGCCCGAGTCCGCCCTGTGCCTTATCCCTGGCTGTGTCTTGACTGCATCACTCAAAAGAAACCTAGAAAATGGAAGTAAAAATTTGACAATGGTTATGTTAATTTTTCTTTGATTTCATGGTTGGCACACATTGGCCCACTTTTTTTTTTTAAGGAAAAAGCGATAGTAAAATCAACACATAAACATTTGTTGATTTAATTCATGAAACATGTAGCTGTTAAATGAAAACTACATGTACCCCAGGAAGGAAAGAAGGCATGTCATTTTTGCAGAGTGCCTCGGGGGTCCATTCGTAGGTTTCTGTTTATCCTCCCTCCCCTCCCCACGTACCCCAAGGTTGCTGCTGCCCTGAGCTCATTGCAAGCAAAAAGGAGTTCTGAAAAAATGTTATGCCTTTTTGCTGATCTCTTTGGAAGAAGCAGATGAAAATTCAGAATTTACCTTAGGACAAAAGCTGCCGGAGAAGAGCAGCAGACACCCACAGCACACATGTTATTTCTGTAGGTCCAGCCAAATGTGAGTCAGGGACCAGGTGTATTTCACCAGAACCACGTACCTGGGGGTTGGCAGGA
Source organism: Fukomys damarensis (assembly GCF_012274545.1). NCBI lineage: Eukaryota > Metazoa > Chordata > Mammalia > Rodentia > Bathyergidae > Fukomys > Fukomys damarensis. Next base: position 601,130 of record NW_022900919.1, read on the forward strand.
CATCCTCCAACTCAGCTGCAAACACAGCTATCGACTCACAGGAGAAGAGCTGGAAAGAAAGCTGGGCAGGCACTGGCTCTGTGCCACCTCTCAGCACAGAGCTCGCACAGCACAGCACAGCACAGCACAGTGCCCAGGAGCAGCCAGGGTCCCGGAGCCAACTTGGAAACTCATCCTCCTGCCACCCCTGGAGGGGACCCACCTGGGATGAAGGGCAGGGCAGGGGCAGGGCTAGGGTTAGGGTTAGGGTTGGGACTAAGATCAGGTTGAGGCTTATATTTAGGACTATGTTTACGATTTGGGTTAGGGTTAAAGTTAGTACTAGGGCAAGGACTACAGCTAGGATTAGAGCTAGGTTCAGGGTCAAAGTCAGGGTTAGTTGAAAGGCGGAGACCCAGCCTGACAGAGGCTGTCTATGCCCTAGGGTTCTGTAGTCTCCATGGCCCAGGCCAGTTGATTAGGCTTTAATTCAACTCAGGGTCAAGATCAAGGTCAGGGTTAGGATTAGGACTAGGGCCAGGTTAGAGCCAGTGTTAGGGTCAGGGTCAGGATTAGGGTTTGGACCAGGCTTGTTTTAGGGCCAGGGCTCAGGTTATGTTAGGGTTAGCCATAGGGTTATGTGGATGAGGAGATCTAGGCTGCCTGAGGCTGTCAGCTACCCAGCTGTTCTTGCTCCCAGGTGCCAGCCTGGTTTTCCTATGAGTTCCTTAATTGGTAGAATGAATTCAGCCAAGCCTTGTCTCTCACATTCCACCCTATTTTTCTATTTCAGCGGCTCAAAACTGTTCTCAATAGCATTCTTATCGTCATTTAATGAATTACCTAATCATCCTTTTATAGTCTTCCCTTGCTCAGTGTCATGTGTTAGGAGCAACCTTGCCAGGGTTGGTGACAGCGGAAAGAATTGACCAGCAGCAGCGAGTTATCCCCTGCTCAGCAGTCCCTAAATACAACAGTCACTGTACTTTTACAACTCACATCAGTATCTGCCTCCTTTGCCAATGAAGCAGAGACACCAATGAAGTTAAGGACACTTATGTACTGCTTAGAACGCTTGGTTGAGATCTCTTTTTAAAAAAATTAATTTTATTGTTACATTTTAGGTATACAGTGTAATGACATTTGTCATTGGACTAGATAAAGAAAATGTGCTTTTTTAATAAAATGGAGTACTACTCAGCCATAAGGAATAAGAAATTAGAGATGTTCATAGCTAAATGGATGCACATTGAGGCGATACTCTGAAGTGACATTAATAGGACACGTTTAAATACTGAATAGTTTCTCTGGTGTGAGAAATAAAGTGTAAATAAGGTTCAGAAGTGATCACTTTTTAAAAATGTGATCAGGCTTACAAAGAACAAGGCAGGGCGTGTGGGCTGGCGCGTGGCGCTGTGGCCTGGAGAAGCTCCAGCCTACCGTACGGGCAGCAGCACCCCCACATCATCCTCTAACCTGTCGCCCTCCACACCCGCTCCCTCTCGAAGGTGAATCTGAGGGTGTCAAGTTGATGGCACAGGAGGAAAAGTGATCTGGAAGTGAGGGAGAGGTGATGGGTTGCAGGTCTGAGACCAGCAGATGTTTGCTACTGACAGGCTGGAAGATGGAACCAGAAGGGAGCAGGCAGCACTGAGGGTCTAGCTGCTGATGGAAACCAATACTTTGTAGGGCTTACTGCTTCCTGAGTTGCAGGATTTCTCCAAGTCTCCTCAGTGTGCATGTAGATGTGGAGTTGGACAGCGGAATTGCTGAGGTGGAAGAAACAGGCGGGAAAGGAGGTGAGATCCTGGCAGAGACAGTGGCAGAGAGGGGCTGGCCAGAGAGACCGGTAACAGAGGCTTGGTGGCACTGGGGGACCCAGGGAAGGTCTGGGCTCTAACAGCCAGGACGGGGTGAGGACAAGGCACAGGGTAAGACCGTGACAGTAGGTGGATGACATCGCAGAGGCAGCCCCTGGACTGAGAATGTCAGGTAGGAAGTGGGAGGGTGGCAGAGGGCCAGCGAGTGACGTGGGAGGGAGGGGGCAGCCACGACGGAGGAGAGATGCAGACGCATTCGCAGGAGCTTTCCAGGAGGCAGAGAGGACTCTGGGAAGGAGCGGCTGGGGCTGTGGGGGAGATACTGCCATGCGAGGGTCCTCTGGGGGGAAGAGGTGGCGGCCACGGAGAGCCGAGTGTATCGGAGATAGACTGGGGACCTCGGAGCACAAGGGAGGGCTGAGCAGCAGGAATAGCTCAGGGCTGGGAGGATAAACGGTGTGACACATCCAGGTCCTTCCTGGGAGGCTGACCCAGGGGACGCGTGAGTGAATCAGTCCCAGCTCCTCTGCTGGGTCTGGGGCCAGGCAAGAGGGAGGCTTAGGCTCCCCGCAAGGTGCTCTGGATGCCAGCGCCAGCCCAAGTAAGGGTCTAGACATGGATTCTCAGCTCCCCGTGTCCCAAGGCAACCCCCAGTGTAGGTGGAGGGCAACACTCTTCGGGGAGAAATCGGCTCTGGTCTCAATTTGAGGAGGCCTGAAAACAAGGCCAGGGGTCGGGCGCTCTGGTATTTCACGTTCCACGCCTTAGGGGACTCAGGCGTTCACTCTGTAATCTGTGCACTGATTACTTTAACTTACATTATCGTTTCTTCCCTTCCTCCTTTCTCAAAGGATTTAAGATGTTCCTGTCAGCAGGCTGTGTGTCAGCTACTGTTCCGGGAGTACTCTTTTCCCTATGCGCAAAGCCTTTCCCATGCGCCTAGCCACTTTCCCGTCAGACTGAGACAAAACACCCAGCACTTCGGCTCCGTGACATCTGTGGTCGGCTGGCTCCACAGCAGAGTCATGATGGCGGGGAGGAGCCCTGGCAAAGCAAAAGGTGCCCACCACCTGGCGTCCAGGAAGCAGAGAAAGAGGGGCGGGCTGGGGTGGGGGACAAAACCTTCCAGGTCACACCGCTGTGACCCGCCTCTTCCAAGCAGGCCCCACCTCCCAACAGCGCGTTCAGCTCTGAACTTCCCGGAGGTCCGGAGGGGTCCACGGCTGAGGGCGCTCACCCATGACCTCACCACCTCCCAAGAGCCCACCTGGACACATGGGCCTTGGGGGATGGCCCAGAGCTCCACCAAAGCACCACGTTCCCTTTCACCCAAACAGAAGCTGTTTTCCCAGCATTAAGACCGGATTTCACTTCCTACCTGAGAACAGCCCAGTCATGTCAACAGCCCCCATCTGTGCTCTTTGGAATTCTTTAGTACTTATCCGATATGTATTTGTCCTTCCAACTAAGCTGTAAGGTCTTTGGGGCCAAGGACTTGGTGTGTGAACCTTTGCCTGTCTCTAACATCTACTCAGGCACTAAGGACATAGAGGGCCCTTCACAACAGGCACTGCCCTGCAGCGCACATCCTCTCCTGCAGTGAAGCGTCTTCCGTGCCCTGTAACTAGTTCTAATAACCAACTTTCCGGCTTGCTCGGGAACATGCATTGGAGCATGAACAGTTTAAATTACAAGGTCAGCTGTAAGAAAGACAGGAGGTAAAATCTGAGGACCTATAAAGCAGCAATTTACATTTGCTCCTGTAGACTAAAGGAATACATTGTAACAAACACAATGACAAGTTAATGTTGGAGCTTTGCTGAAAGTCAGCGTTACCCAGATAGACTCTGTTGCACCCTGTTTCAGTTTCTGTGAAGTGTGCTGGGGTTAGGCCAGTTCCTCTAGCAGAAGCAGCCACTGTCAAATCTAGACTTTAACTCTAGGACCTGTCTAAGAGAACAAGCGACCGACCTCCATGTGAGGAAGAAATGCCTCATTTTTCATCTGCTTGTCACCCATAGGAGAACAGGTAGGAGGACAAGGGGAGCAGTTAGATGTTCCAAATGCATCTTTGAAACAGCTACTAGAGGAACAGAGGAGTCTGGTTCCCAGCACGTCTTCCTTTGGTCACAGTTACCTTTTCTCATCGCTCATCTGATCCTATGTGTCAACTTGGCTAAGCCTTATATTTCTGCAGTCTTCCTCTACGATTTTATGCTTTTCATTTTCATTTTATGTATTTCCTCTTTATAAACTCCTTCGTCTCCATTTCCAAAATTGAATAGCAATACCTTTTTTTATGGATGGTTCTAGGGATTGAACTCAGAGCCTTCATCCTGAGCTGCATCTCAACCTCCCTTTTCAAATTACTATTGTTGTTATTATTATTAATCATTTTATTTATTTTGAGACAGTCTCAGTGAGCTACTCCATCACCAGGGCTGGGCTCGAACTGGTGCTCTGCCTTAGCCTCCAGGGGATCACAGGCATGTACCGCCATGCTCAGCTAACCAAAAGCTTCTATTTTACTACTCAGAGTGAGAAAAGGACTGAGTTTATTGCCCAGCGAGCAGACCAAGGATTCTTTTGTGAATAGTTGTTCCTTCTAGCTCCTGTTCTTGAAATTGTCAGCCTCTGCCCAATATTTCTTCAGTGTCGTATTAGGAATCACCTTTCTGGACTGCTTGGCAATCTCAGGAAGAAAGGTGCATGAAGAAGATGAAGAATTACAAATCCTTACTTGAAATCATTACAACCTGGGATTGATTTGTGGGATCAACAGCAGTTTTTTAAAATTCAGGCTCCAGTCTGTGCACGTCTTGCTTCTGATTCTGATCACCCACACTGCATGGCAGACACTGACCTAGGATCCCGGACTGAATGAGTGCACTCCCTGGTTGCTGGGTCTGAGAGATGGAAGGAAGCCTGGTGTGTGTCTTCCTCCTCCCTCCGTGGGCAGCGGGGCTTGCACAGGAGCTGCCTACTATTTTACATAGGCTTCACGGTTCCTCACCGCCTTGTCTTCTACAGCACCCATGGCAGCAGGACATGGCAGATGAAGGACTCAGGCTGCCAGCAGCTGAAAGCCAGGGAGTGGGGACAGCTCCCGGAGCTGTCCTGGGCCTCCGCCCACTGCTCCTCTGCTGACCCGACTGACCCCTGGCTCACAGACGTCCCGGACCTTCAGCCGCTTCAGGGGAGACTGAGTCTCGCTGCCGCCAATTTGAACACACGCAGCAGTCGCTTTGGACCGCGACTCTGAACATTCACAGGGCAGTAATGGTCGTGACTGTTAGATTCTCCCAGTCTTACTTCACTTTTACACACCTTTCAGGTGGATATTTTATTGCCCCTGTTTTTAGGGATGAGGAAATAGATTCAGTAAGTTACGGGATGTTGGCCACAGGCACGGTGCTGCTGCTATGGATGGGAGCAGGGCAGAATCTAGGCCGAAAAGGCCCATTTAAAAAAACTAGTCATCTCCACAGGGTGGTCCTTTCAGGCCAACTCAACAGCTTTCCTAGCCAGGCTGAGAGGGGCAGCTGGCGATAAATAGAACTTCAGTCTCCAGTTTCAGGGCCATGGGAAAAGAGGACTAGAGCTCAGTGACGTCCAAGGCTTCCCTGGGAACCATCGCTGTTAGCTGTCTCCGGCATGCACTCACTGTTCAAGGACTTTCTGTGGTGAAAAGCTACCTACCAGCTAAAGGGAAGCAGTTCCCAAATCCACCACATTGAGGAGATGGCAATCTAGTACTGCAGTTCAAACGTTAAACATCCTTGTCCGTGTGACTTTCCAATCCTTGAAGAATCCTACAACGAAACTATTTCTATTATCTTGAATAGGTATCAAATCGGATTCCCTTTACCCTGACGGGTAATAAATTCAGCATCAGGCTTGGAGGTAACACCGGATCCATCTGTGGTGTTTCAGAACCTAAGGCTTTTGCATCTCATTTCAATCATCTTGAAAAGACCCACGTCTAAAAATAGTTGCTCCTTGCTCCAAGAGATATCCAAACATCCACTTTCACAAATACACAAAGTAGGAGGGATTAACCGCAGAGGCAAAAAGTGTCCTTTTAGAAAAGAACTCATTGTCCGTTTAGAAAAGCCTAACACCGAATGAAGACTGGCACCAAGGGAGACATCGACACCCTGGAGGCCGACGCGGGACAGTCCCAAGTTGAAGCCCGCTCTGGGCTAAAGTGTCTGTTTCCAACAAGCTCCAAACCAGATGAAATCCCTGGATTACAATGGAGATGAACAGAAAGTGTGGCCAGTGTTTTGGAAGCTGCTCCTTGGGCGGAGAAGGGCTGCTGCCTGAGGTCCGGGCTCCCTGGTGCCCTTCCCCCGCCTGGCCTGTAAGACAGGCCTGTTTCCCGCCGGCTCCCGCGCGCGCTCCCGACATCCGGTTTCCAACAAGCTCCAAACCAGATGAAATCCCTGGATTACAATGGAGATGAACAGAAAGTGTGGCCAGTGTTTTGGAAGCTGCTCCTTGGGCGGAGAAGGGCTGCTGCCTGAGGTCCGGGCTCCCTGGTGCCCTTCCCCCGCCTGGCCTGTAAGACAGGCCTGTTTCCCGCCGGCTCCCGCGCGCGCTCCCGACATCCGCGCCCCGCG
>NW_022900919.1:608194-617733 GCF_012274545.1 Fukomys damarensis
CCTGGCCCCTGGGGCGCCCCCGAAACGCCGGGGTTGCCTCTGCCGCGCGATGCGGCGCTGGGCTTTGGCCTCTGAGTTGTGTGACTGCGGGCTTCTCTGGCTCCCTCGTGACCCGAAGTTCCCGCAGCCCCGCCGGCGTCCAGGATAGGCCCAAGCTCGGCACGCCGGGCCACCTCGGGAGCGTTGGCTGTTGGAAGGCGGCCTGATGTGAGGGGCTCAGGGCTGGGGACTGTTGTGGCCAGTGTGCGGATGGGGTTCACCCTGGGGAGGCAGCGTGCCTGGGGAAGAGGGAGGAGCCCTCTGGCTGCTCACCCTCATCCCTCGCGAGTTGGAGTGTGCCTGCCCTGCCGCTCAGCTGGGCTTGTGCTGGGGAGCGGGACTCAAGGACTCAAGGGGTCCTGTGCACGCGGGGGAGTGCCTTTGTCTGCACGCTTCGGTTTTAAGGTATGAAGTAAGCGCGTATGACTGGTTTGAGAGTTCGTGATAAGAGTAAAGGCTTGTTTTGAGTGGCTAGCAGAAACGGTAACCACTTCGCAGTAAACTATAGAATTTCTCTTTCAGGGAGGGACAATAGCACATCTTGGAAGAATGATAGAATTTCCATTTGTAGCTTGTTTTTGCATTTTCCCCCTCTTCTTATACTTGCGTTTCTTTTGAATCTTCTTGTATTGCACGGTTTGTTTGGATTCAGGAATGCCTATGGTTCCCAGATACGGGCCCATATAGTGGTGTAGCACTCTGCTTGGCTTGACCTGGGCGTCAGAAGGTGGTGAATGTAGAGCGCGTCCCGGGTGTGCACCGGGCAGCAGTCATCCTAGGTCTGGAGCCTGGATGAACACCCGCGGGTCTGTCCTTCTGTCTGCCCGTGTTCCGGGGCGAGGCGGTTCTGCCAATGATCAGAGCTGAGAGTTTGGCTCCTTCTCCTAGGTGACCCTCGCCAGCCCTCATGCTCTGCCAAAGCATCAGAAAGCCACCCGGGTCCTGGGGAGAGGAGAGGACAGTTTCAGTATTTTCGAAAGCTGCCTCATTTCCTCTTTGCTTTCATCTCCCAGAATGAGGTGAGAGGCCCGAGTTTGGACCTCTTCAGTAGCTCTGGCCTTCCGTGTCCGGAGCCAGTTGTGTGCCTCTGTTCTGGAGTTAGCCTGTGGCTGATCAAGGACAACCAGTAAATATTAGGCTCTGACCAAAAATGGCTTCGTTTCTGTTCAGGAAGAAACTTTATGGTGGGCTCTTCTCCATACGTCCTGGACACTGAGGAGTCACTGAAGTGATCCTTTCCTTTGTTGGACAGAAGGAAACATTGTTAGGAAATCTGCTTCATCATCGTGTCTGCTTTTCTTACCTATTTTATGCTAACAGTTGTATAAATGGGTTCTTGGAATGTTTATTTTTGGAAGTTGCAACCTGTTTGCTTTCTGTTCATCGTCCAGAAGGAGGCAGAGGTGTAGAAAGAACCTCGAGAGTGTTTGTCATGCCTTCTGACCACAGCCCACGGTAAACAGTGCATTAAACCTGCCCATACCTGGAAAACACAGGCCGCTGAAGTCTGTGTACAGGTGTCCGAGTGTCCTGGGGCCTCTGGACCCACGGCATGCCGGTGTCTGGAGAGGAGCGGATTTCACTAGTGGACTCTGCAGAAGTAGGAGTAGCCCTAAGGAGTCCACCGGGAGATGCAGGCGCCCAGGGAAGACCTGCAGGAGCTGGGCTGTGGGGTCAGGGCCACCCCACACTGATACCTCTTGGAGTCTGCCTCCTGGGGCTTGCAGCGGGCAGAGGGGGAGAAAGGAGACTAAGCTGCATGGATATGCAGCTATTTAAAGCAGAAGTTCCCGAGCTTGTGTAGTATACTGTATTCTTTTTTTTTTTAACGCTGTTTATAAACCATGAAGTTGACCTCACCGTCCAGTATAGTGCCTCACAGCTTGAAAACAGCAGCCTTCAAGACCTTGTTTTTCCCGAGTCTGGCTGTTTCAACCTAGTCACCTGCCCAAAGCATTTAGCTTTGTCCAGGCCTAGTCTCCAGGCCGAGGAGAGCCCTGGGCTGGACGTGGTGCTCAGGTTTAGCTGTGGACGGGTCACTGGGGAGCCTTAGGACCATCCTGAGAGCTGATTGTACTGCTTAAGCTGAGTTTCAGGTGGGCATGTGGCGGAGAGAACATCCTGCCTGTCTGTAGAAGCCTCTGGCCTCCTTGAGCCAGCGTTCTGCCTGCAGTGATCTACAGGGCAGTGTAAATCCACCGTCCTTCCTCTGGCTGTAGCTTTTCCCTGAAAACAACTGTTGAGTTGTCGTTTATCACCTAACATGACTACATGTTTCTTTACCAAGTTCCTTATCAGATGGGGGAAGTTGGGAGGGCCCCTGGGGAGGACTATGTGTCTCAGGGCAGAAGTGATACACATGAAACACGCGGGCAGAGACATGTGTGGGGACTGAAAAGGCAGCCCGGGACAAAGCAGTTTCCCCCTTCTCCCTGTCACCTACCTATTCCTGCACACCCCCAACGCTCTCTTGGTTCTGTCGGCATGGCTGTGCCCGTCAGCAGGGCGCGTCCGGGGTGGGATGGGTCACTGTTTCGGGGCGGGGCTGTGCTGTGCCAGCAGCAGCACCTGCCCTGTGGTGACAGCCAGAACCTGTACGGAGGCCAAGGGTTTCATCCACGTGTGGGGGAGTGGGGCTGCTGGCTGGCGGCAGAATAGCCATTTCAGTGCTGCCCTGCGTTTGAGTCCTGCTTCTGGGTCTAGCTCAGTATTTCCTGTCCTTAGTAACCCCATCTTTGAGATGGGAGTAACACATGCCTCATCTGGTTATGGTAGAGAATAAATGGAGCCAGGCATGTGTCTCACACGTGTAATCCCAGCGCTTAGGTAGGCAGAGGCAAGGAGATTGCAAGTTCAAACTCAGCCTGAATTTAGGGACACCCTGTTTCAAAACAAAAAATAAAAGCTGGGCATGTAGCTCAGTGTGAAGGTCCTGGGTTCAATGCCCAGTACCCTGAGTGGGTCTGCGGGGTAAAAATGAGATGATACTAAAGTAGCACAGTAAGTTTATTTGTATTTACCAGTTATGGAATGCTTATTCTAACCCATATGTTAATTTGGGGGGAAAAATAAACAAGACTCTGTAGCCCTTACCTCAATGCATTGCATTCTAAATGTGCGTGGGTGGGTGTGTATGTATCGTAATAAATGAATTGGAGAAAAGAATCAGCTGAGTCAGGGAAACAACCCCACAGTCAGGAAATACTCACTTCGAGGAAAACCAGGAAAGGCCTCTGGGAGAGTGGTCTTAAAGCTGAGACCCTTGGGAGCACAGATAGGTGCCATGCAGTAGGTGAGGGGAAGAGTGTGCAGGGCGTAGCAAACCATGCACCCCAAGGAAGGACCAGCCTGAATGGGTTGAGAAAAGAGAGGGTAGTTGAGTGTGCACCAGCCTTGCAAAGGAGCCGGGGATTTCGTGCAACCAGAAGCCCTAGGATGGTTGAGTGGAAGTACCGTGATTCCATTTGGCTTTGAGAACCTGTCTTTGGGAAAGGGGTTGAGGCCAGTGAGAGAGGGCTTGGCCTGGATGGACAGGTGGGTGGCGTGGGAGTGGATGGAAGGGGGCTCGAAGGTGGAAGGGTAGACTTAGGTGACTTGGTCCGCTGACAGGGAAGGGAGGAGTTACAGGTAATTTCTAGGTTTTTGGCGGCTCTAATTGGGGAAGTAATGTGTACACTGAGGACGAGTGTGGATGTGGGGACAGGTCTGAAGGAAAAGAGCAAGAATTTTATTTTGGATGTATATTTTGAGACATTTGTGAGATGTAAAGTAGAAGTGTTAGGTGGTGGAATTTAAGAGAAAAAGTCTGGTGGAGACCTAAAGTAGGGGGTCTTCAGCAAATGGTTGGTCTTCAGGCTCTGTGGGATTGAATTCCGGCTCCCAGAGCAGCTGAATGTCACCCTGAGAGGGGCTTGCTGTACTCAGGCTTGTTCTTAGTGCCTCGGTGACTCTGTAAGCTCAGGCATCACCATGGCATTGGGTTGTTGTCCTTACTTTCCCAGGCTGTGCTCTGAGGCACACAGGTGCTTAGGTACTTTCCTGAAGTCCCCTTTCCTGTGGGTCAGGGCCAGGCTTTGAACCCAGGCAGTATAACTGTGAGTTCTGTGTCTAACTGCCCTTCATTCTGCTTGTGTAGGCTGTGAGTTTAGAAGGAAAAGAAAGCCCCAATACCCAGTGCTGAGGAACTGCAGCATTTTCTGCATGTTACGGCTTGTGTCTAGATGTCTCCCCAAAGCTCATGTGCTCATGGGTAGTGCTTTTGGGTGGTGGCTGGATCTGGGGTGTGTGATACTGAATTAACCTACTGATTGGTTTAGCATAATTCTTTCCCAGTATGGATGATGGATTTACTGAAGAGGGAAAACCCACTCTGCGTGTGGGTGGCGGTATGCACCAGGCTGTAGTATGCATAGAATAAAAAGGGAAAGAAGAAACAGGTCTTGTGGCCTCCTGCCTGCTCTGCTGTGGACTCCTTCTCTGCCATGCCTCTTTGCTAGACTGCCCTGCCTTGGAGCAGCCAGCTATGGACTGAAATGTATACAAACCGTGAGCCAAATAAACCTGTCCTCCTTTAACTTGTGGGTGTCAGGTATTTTGTCCCAGCATTGAGAAAGTAGCTAAGACACTGCTCAGTAAATGTCAGCTACCTTGTTCCTCTCTCCTCAGAGAAAGAAAGGGGAACCCTACATAGAGGCATCGCGTAAGAAATGGGAAAGAGTGCCTTTGGGATGAGAGTGCAGCTGGAGGCCCAGGGACTGCAGGCTCTCTTCCTGGACTTGCTTCCTGACAGACGCGGAAGCCACACTCCACACCAGAGTGTGTGTGTGTGTGTGTGTGTGTGTGTGTGTATTTGTGTGTGGGGGGCATGTGACCTAACACAGACACCCTAACCCATATATCTCCTGGAAAGCCAGTAAGAAAGAGGGCAACTTCGGATTGCAAAGAATTTCTTAAATGCTTAAAACTTTTAAAAAAAATTTCTAAAATAGGCTCCTGTTTAAGCCTAGAGAATGTTAATAATCACCGAAGCATGTTTTATTTCTTAAAATGCACTGAGCCAGGTGAGGAAGCACATACCTTTAACCCCAGTAACTCTGGAGGCTGAGGCAGAAGAATCATGAATTTGAGGCCAGCCTGGGCTATTTATCAAGACCCTTTCTCAAAATTCAGAAAGGGCTGCGAATCTAGCTTAGTGGTAGTGTTCTTGCTTAGCGTGCACTGAGGACCTGGGTCTAAACCTTAGTACCTCAAGAAAAAGAAAAAGAAAAGATGCTCTGAATGCAAAGGACATATTCTCAATTTGTGATTGACTTTTGGTCAATAATATGGCATGGATATTGAAAGCAGATAACATTTTAATTATACACACACATTTGAATGTTGCTAACATTTGAACATTAGGTTCTACCAGTTTCTTAACAAATGCCTTATGTATATTAATGTCTCTTAAAGTTTATGTTAATAAGCTCTTATACTTCAGAGAGACTACAGACCTGTGTGGGTATTTCCCAGTTGGATAGCTTGCAGCCTTTATTATCAGTATTTACCCTGAGGTTGTTTGGCTCGTTCATCTCACCTCAGCTTGTCCTTTGCCAAACCATCAGAGCCTCCCTGGGCGCTGTCTTCCAGTGTCTGTAGTCGCCCACTCTGATGGAGGCGGTCATCAGAACTGCATGAAGGTTGTAGTGTTTTGGTCCTGACCTTGGTGAATGCTGTGTTAAATCCCTTGAGGAAGATTGATCTGCCTGGATGGTCTTTCATCATCCAATCAACATTATCGAATAGGGTTGCATTTAAAAAGTGAAGAGTTAATTTTCAGAGTACACACTCCCATGACCCTGTCGCAAATCTTTGTGCTTTAATTGTGCCTCGTTTTCTCAGCATTGTCCCTGTTTCATTTCCCTCAGAGGGCACCCAAACAAACCCTCAAGATCTTTTTTGTTTGGCATCTTCCCCAGTTGACTTCCTTCTAAAGCAACCGCCTGTCAGGTGCGATCCTAGCACTGTTAGCATCGTGTGATGAGAGCTTGGACGGTGTTTTGTAACTTTAACTCATTGCAGCAGTGAGTGTAAGTGTAGTTGTGCCGCTGTCACCAGACTCACTCCCAGCTGCCATTGTGGACAGCTGTTCCGAGCAAGGATGGCTGGGACTTTACCTTAGCAGTGTTTTAAGCACAGATTATAAGTCATTTGACCAATTCCTCTTGCAGACTTGCTATTTAGACAGATTCTGAATTTGGGAAGTTTATTGTAATTGAGAAGAGTGACGCTTTATTTATATGTTTCTAACTCGGATTTGCCTAAAATGTACCCCACGGAGCAGCCTATTCCTAACAGAAATCTTAGTGCTTTTTGTAATCCAGCTTTTCAGTGCTGCAGTTGTCACATGGCGGAAGTTTTCTCCAGGTTTTAATAGGAGCCATAAAGCACTCATATAATTGGGGCAGTGGTGCTGTTTTTTACCGTGTTTAAAGATTTTTTTTTTATAAGACCTTGTTTTTCATTCTTTCCTCATCTTCATGGTTTGTGGACTTTTCATAACAATCTAGAATTTAAAGGTTACTGCGTAGCATTTTATCCATGGGGAAGCTAAAGTGGGGCCAGGTGATTACTGACTCCGTCAGATGGACTTGGGGCCGAAGGCCCGGATTCTCGGTGGTGTTAGTTACGGCTGGACTCCCAGGCTAGGAACCGAGAATCTCAGGAACGGACGGTGGGAAGATGACTTCCTGTGTCCCAGACCCCCCCACCTTTTGGAAAGTGCACTGCTCTGCAGTTTTGCTTGTTGGAAGTCCTTCTGGTCTGCATCTCCTCATCTCTGTCATCTTCAGTTTGTCTTTGCATACTTAACTTTTGAAAATTAATAATTCTGAATTTTTTTTTGGTGTACGTATTGGCTGGTTATTTGCCAATGCTATAAAAACTGAGTAAAATAGTAAAAAGCTATCGTGACTTAAATGATAGGCAAGGTATTGTGATATCCAAGGGCAGATTGCCGTGTGGAGGGATTTTGTAACCTTACGATGGGAGCAGTTCAGGCAGTGGACTTAGGAGGACGCCTCGCTGAGTGTGCTTGGTGTATGTGGATGCTGTGTGTGGCTTCCTCTCCCTATTGTGAAGAGATGTAGCTTCTCCAGTGTTGGGTTTACTAAACACTGTAGTTGGGTTTACTAAAGCTCTGTAGCTTCGCCCTTCGTTCTCGGAGCATTTTGTAAGGCTCATATTCTTTTGCCTTGTACATTTTACCTAGCTGTTTGTTTGTAAAACACGGAGTGCTTTTTTTTTTTTTTTTTTTTCTCGTGAGGAGGAAATTAGTGTTTTTCTTTGTTATACTGTGGGTGGAACCCAGGGCCTTTGCATATTGGCTGGCCCTTTTAAATTTATTTAATTTTATTTTTTAAGTTTTGAGACAGGGTCTCACTGAGTCACTAAGTTGTCCAATGTGGTTTTGAACTCACAGTCCTCGGGCCTCAGCACCTAGAGTGCTGGGATTACAGTTGGTGACACCAGGCTGGGCGGAAGTTACTTTATGAAAATAATCAATGTGGGTTGCTGACTAATTTAGAAATATTTATATTCATAATATTCATATTACATAAGGCTAAGCCTTTTCAAAGAAGTTAGAATTTATTGCTTTTAAAACACACATTGGGTGATGGTTGTATTAAGGATTACCTACTTTAATGTTGAAGTATCAATACATGTTTAAAAATATATGAAAAACAGTATATTTTTCCTGTTAGCCAAATTATATTCCTTCCATGCTCTGTTGTTTTCATATATTCACTTTAAAATGAATCATTTTGGTTCAAAGCCAGCTTGGGCAACTTCGTGAGACCCTGTATTAAAATAGAAAACAATTTTCTAAAAAGGACTGAGGATATAGCTGAACATGGAGGCTCCGGTTCAATCCCCAGAACTGTGAAAACAGCAACCAGAAATGCCCCAAACTCCAGAGTGTTTTGCCCTTGATGTTCTTGTGACGCCTAGGCGTCCCTGTGTGCTGGCGCACCCTGTCAGTGAGACACACTCACCTTTCCATGGTGGAGCCTCGCTGTGCCTGGCCTGGCTGAGCTCCCCCCTGGAGCCTTGGACTTCCTGAGGAAACGAGCCACATCTGTGTGGAAGTGTGAAGTAAACTGCAGTGCATAAACGTGTTACATTCCGTCATTAATACTAAGCGTGGCTCATTGTTTTCTCGACTGTGGTGAGCCTCTCTGCTCAGTGCCAGATATACGGAGATTCTGATTAAAGTCACCCCAAAACCACCACCATGTGGACCCCTGTGAGTTCTGGATCTTACTGGGAGCAGTGGTTTCTTCACATTATGACTGAATTTTCAAGCAGTCTTCCTTCTCACTTCGAGACTGATTATCTCCATAACTACATTGAGTTTTTGCCTTTTCCTGTTCAGAATACGCCCCCCGCCATTTAGAAGAGAAAACAGAAGAGTCAGACTTAGGTTTTGCGGTTTGAGGAGCAAGATGATCAAAAGGAAGACAGAAAAGTGCCGTGCAGTCGCTCTGGAAGTGATGTCCAGAGCGAATGGCCACATGGGGCACCTTGGGTTGTGGAGAGAGAGCCGACCGTCCAGCAGAGACCGCGCTGTGCTGTGCACACGAGACCCAGAGAGGCTAAGGACATTATGGCCAGTCAGACCCCAGGGATGCTGTGCTGGGGCTCCCTTTTTCACTAGTGGAAATGAAAATAACTCGAATTTTAATTCTTTCCTCTTGTTAACCCTTCTTTTCACTATTGAGTTTTGCCAGTCAGAGTTGTCTCGAGTGTGTTTTCCCTCCCAAGTTAAGCCCATTCTGTGGCTGCTGTCTGGGGCTCCTTGTCTCTCACACCCATTATATGGGCTGTGCCTGCCAGGCTTCCTGAGTCCCTGTGCCCCTCAGAGCCTGGCTGCGCCATCAGTCAGGGAGGGAGCATTCAGAATGCAGGTAGGTTTCCAGCCCGGCAAGGTCAGCAGCAGAGCCAGGCACGCTGTGCAGTCTTAGTGTGCTCCTCCAGCCCGGCCTCATCCTGTGGTTGCTCAGCAGATCTGCCCTGTGCCACCCTGCCATGTTGGAAGCCACCAGGATCCCAGGATGCCTTTGGGGCCCGTGTGACCCTTAAAGGTGGCTCTGGTCACTGCAGGGGCTGTTAGGGTGCAGGCGGGGAGTTGGAGGCCTGATGGGGCTGGGGTGCATTTCCTGGCAGCTCCCATATGTGAAGACTCAGATCCAGGATGCACAGTAGCAGAGAGACTGTTGTGCCGGGAGAGCTTGGACATCCACAGCGTAGTCTGGTCCGCGCGGAGGTGATGACCCTGACTGTACCTCTGTGGACTGGAGCACCCATTCGGAGTTGCAGGCGGGGAGGGCTCTGATGGAACACAGCAGCTCTGGTTCTGAGGCTCTGGTGACTCTGCTGCTCACCTCCGTGGGCCGCCTGGCCCCTTCTCTTTGCTTCCTAGCCCTCAAGCACGCACAGCGGCTGGGTGCTGGTGGCTTGGT
>NW_022900919.1:617820-630744 GCF_012274545.1 Fukomys damarensis
GGCGGGGTGCGTGGCTTGGTGGGGCAACCAGGCGGCTGCACAAAGCCGAGAGGCTGCCGGCCAGGGGACTCTGGCTCACCTACCCGAGGCACTGCCATGAGTCGCGGGTGAGAGCTGTCCCACTGCTCTCCCCTCTGGTCGTGCAGCCGAGTGCCAGCTGGTGCAGGAACGGGGCCTCAGCCTGTGCGAGCTCGTCATTGTCAGATCTCATGCACCCTATCATCAGTATCAGGGATGGAAGCCCTCCTGTCCTGTTGGATTGAGCTGTGTCCGGCCACATTTACCTGTCTTCTGTGTGGCTTTTTTTTTTTTGTACTGGGGATTGAACTCAGGACCTTGCACTTGTGAGGCAGTGGCCGCACTGCTGAGCTACATCCCCAGCCCTTACCTGTCTTCTGGCTGTCCACCTTGGCTCCCCAGCTGGGTTGTATCACTGTGTGTCTTCAGCCCTGCCCCATCTGCGTGCTGAGGTCACTGCTGACCTGTCCTCTAGGATTTCTTACAGTTCTTGACATTTGTGTCATCTGCTTAGTGTTGAGTGTGATTTTAATCTCACTATTTTATGGAGTTAAATCTTATCTCTCAAAGATTAACCTCTAAGGGCAAAGACCCTGGCAATTTCTTGAGTGTTTTTGATTTCTACAAAAACATGTGTGCCTACTAGGTAGGCATTTTGATACTTGTTGGCTTTTGTGACCCACATAAAAAAAAAAAAAAAAAAAAAAACTAGGCACCACCAGAATGGAAGGATCTGTCTGTGGGCTGCGGCTGTTTTCTTTCTCAAACTGGATTCCTGAGGATGTCTTTTCCTGTTTTAGTTTACTCCGCAGAAACTGGGCTTTGTTTTCTAGGTACCACAGATTAGAGACATAATTTATATATTCGTGTAGTTCTAACTCTTCAGGTAATTTGGATTGTTCAGATACTGTCATTTTTTTTTTTTTTTTTTTTTTTTGGTACCAGGGATCGAACTCAGGTCCTTGTGCTTGTGAGGCGGGCACCAGAATCACTGAGCTAAATCCCCAGCCCTAGATACTGTCTTGACAAGCTTAGAATTTTAGCTGAGTCCGTCTGCATGGCTCAGCGAGGTGACCGGCAGGCATGCTGTGCGGGAGGTTGTGTGGAGATGAATTAAGCTCAGACCCAGGCTCCAGGCCCTGGAGCGGTGGCAGAGGAAGCGGGCATGGGTGACCGGAAGCTGGCGTGTGTGTGACATGCTGTCAGGGCCTCCCAGCGAGGGCAGCTGTGCAGAACGTCACACTTGACTTCTCTTCACTCTGATGGATGAGTTACAGGTTTCTCTGGCAGGAATAGGGCATGGAGTCTGAGCAGTGGGGATTCTAGGAGATGGTGTGTGGTGGGGATTGGCTGAAGCAGGCCCGAGGGGCTCCATGTGTCAGGCCACACAGGGCAGGGGAGCAGCTGACTTGGCCTCAGGAGCAGGGAGCCCTTGAGCAGTGAGGAAACCTAAACTCGGTGTAGACCCTTAGAACAGTAAGAGCTGTGGATGAGAAGGGGCCGAGCCTAAAACCTAATGAGGTTCACTTGGAAACCTTGTCCCAGCGGATTTAAGGGATACCTTTAGCTTCTTTTATTGTCATAAATGAAGCCCAGGCTCTTTAGAATGTTTTAATAAGAGCCCCTGTTTAGGAACAGGCTGTCTTCCTACCTGTCTTCGTGTGCCTGCTGTCAGGAGGCTTCAGTGCCCACGGCACTGCTTTGGGATGGTGCTGGGTCTTGGGAAGTCCTGCCCTCAAACAGCTGTGGCCTCTGGGGAAGAACAGCCTTTCTTTGTGAAATGGGATTAAAGCCTCGCAGAGTGTGGAAGTGAAGTCTTCCAAGGTGCTTTGTGAATGTTCTTCTGTGTATGTGTAAGGGGAGGTGTGGCTGCAGCTGTGGCCAAGTGGCCTGCAGGGTGAGTGGGGTGCTGCTCTGGCTTCTTGGTTCCTGCCTTACACCTTGGGAAGAAGGCAGAGAGGACAGTGGGCCTCACACTGGAGCAGCATTGGCCTCAGCTGGGAAGTCTCAGGAGGGTAGCCCCTCAGGTGTGTTCCCTGCTGTCCCCGGGAAGGCACCTCAGCCCTGCTGTCTGGGGGCCACAGGGATGGGGCTGGGGCCTGAGGACCGGCAGTGTGGCTTAGCTGCCATTCTGTCTCCTGCCTCGATCTTACAGACTTGGGAGGGCTGGGGACCCTGGCATGCTGCTGGGCTGTTCCCCATGCTGGCTCAGGAGCTGTGGCTGGAACGAGGTCATCAGAGGGAGTGTGAGCTGGGGCCCAGGCTGGGCTGGATCCTGGTGCAGACCTTGTCATGAGTCAGTGTGCATGCTCGACCCCTGCACCCACCATGGGAGATCTGATGGGGCCGAAGGTTGAGGCTTTGAACAGTCTGTGTGCAGGAGTGGTGTGCGTGCGCACGTGTGTGTGTGTGTGTGCATGCGTGTTACATGCTTGCAAGTGTCTGTCAGTGTGTTTTCCCATGATGTTTACTACGTGGACATTGTTCGGGGCGACTCTGCCCTCCCCATCTGTGCTGTACCAAGCAGTGCACACTGACTGGGCAAACCTGCCAGGCACTGACCGCAGCTGTAGTTCAGCTCAGGGGAGCTGTTTCTCCTTGGCGTTAGGGCAGGATTTTGTTCGAACAAGGCTCTGACCAGAGGGGAAGAGTGACGCTCGGTGAGGGGTCCTCTAAAATCTCTGCACAGTGATGAACTGCGACACTCTCTGTGCAGTTTCTTCAGTCAGAAAGAGTCGGTGCGGTGTCCCAGGCTGCCCGATTCGGGCTGGGCTTGTAGGTAGTCTGCATGCTCCCCCAAAGTATGAGAGCCTTTTAGAACTCTCAGGCCTAAGGAGTGTGGTCCCTTGAGTTGTGTTACATAGCACATCTTCCTTTGAATTCCTTTTTCTTATAGAACAAGTGTGAATTTTTTTGAAATTTACACTTTTAAAAAAATTTAATGTTTTATTTTTTAAATTAAAACATACTTGACTAGAATACAAAATAAGGCATGGGTGTTAGTGTGAAAAAATGGATTAGCTGTTTGGTTACACTTGCCAAAAATATAGAAAGGGTGGAAAATTACCAGAATGAATTTAGAGAAGGTAATTTAAAATATTCTTTATTGAAGGCAAGAAAAGCTCTAGGAATGCTTTCAGATGTTTGCCCCTTAATAACTTTATTCTTAAATTTCATGGTCCACAAGACAGCATTTCCCTGGAAATTTCAATTTTCAAATGACACATACAAATATAATGTACTTCAATTTTAAATATAATAATGTAATTCAATTTTAATAATCATAATACTTTTATGTAAGAATTAATAGCCTCTATATTATATACTGACTGTATTAGTGGATGAATTGCAGTTTTTCTTTTATGTTTAAAATAAAGCAAGAGGAGGAGTTGGGATTCCTTATGGTCAGGAGGCTCTTCCTTCCACTCTGTTCTTTTTCCGAATACTTTTTTAATGCTAGGTTATGGCTGGGCATGTGATAGTCATTATCAGTACACGTGTGCAGTACTAATCATTACCTGTCTTGCGGGGAAGGTGTATTTACCTTAACACATCTGGACTTTTATTCTCTCCTTGTCCTCCTGTCTCCGGCTCCCCTTCCCATTTGTAAATGATCTGGTCTCTGTTTCCTATTGTCCATCTCTTATTTTGCTTTTTAAATTATTTAAACTTTGAATTTCTCATAAGGTGCAGAGGCCCTAAGTGCAGGTCTCTGGACAGAGTTCCTGGGGTTCCTCCGTTCTCTCCTGCTCTGGGCCCTTGAGCAAGTGACTCAACCGCTAGGGACCCCTGTGCCACCACCCCCTCCTCATGGGCAGGACAGTGGCAAAGATCCCCTGAGGCAGTGTAGGTGCAGCGTTGTCCAAGTTTTGCTGTGTAGAAAGCATTCAGGTGTTACCAGGGAGGCTGCGTGGAAAGGCACGAAGGGATTCAGAGCTGGAGCACGTTCTAAATGGACTCTGGAGACCGACCAGGTGCGATACCCAGGCCAGGATCACCAAGGAGTCTCTGTTGAGAATACTGGTGCTGAAGGAGACCAATGAAGGAGTTCAGGCACCAGAGCCCCCAGCGACATCCCTTTGTCTCCTGAGAGACGCCGAGGACCACTGAAGGTCGGGAGAGGTGAAGTCAGGGCTAACAGTGGTGTGGCAGGAAACGAGCTGCTCTTCAGTGCTCTCATTCTCCAGAGGTACTTAGTATTCCTGAAGTTTGGTCCCATTGTCATTGTCAGCATCAAACAGGAAGAAGAAACAGAAGCAAGATTATAACTTACTAATGTTGTCAAATGAAGGATCGATGATTAACTAGTTGAGTTAATAATTTTGTATACGAGGGCTGGGGATGTAGCTCACAAGCACAGCGCCTGTCTGGCAAGTGCAAGGCCCTGAGTATGATCCCCGGTACTGGGAAAAAAAATTGAGTATAGAGCCAAATATATATATATTACAAAATAAATACTCTTCCAAGGTGTATATCCAATAGTTATAAAAACAAAAAGCCTATGGATCTCGTCCTAAAGATTGTTAAACGAATCACTTAAGCATGCATATCTGGCATCCTGAATCCGGGATCTGGAGTGCTTCAGTGTCTGAAACTGAGTGCTGAAGCGGTGTCACGAGTGAAGAACCCACGCTGGTGCTGCCTGAGGGACCGCTGAAGATATGCGTGCTCCCCTGCGTGCCGCGTCTGCCCAGTGTGAGCCTTCGTGCGGCTCCCTCTTCTAGGCGTCTCATTCTACACGTGCAAATATCCGAACATTAAAAAAATTTGAAATTTGAAACACTTCTGGTCCCAAGCATTGTAGATAAGCATTGCCATAAGATGCTGACAGGCATTTTCTCAAGGACAGCTGAAAAGCAATTCAGATAATTGAGGTATATACCATTTTATGGATGCAGCAGCTGTGTCATGTAGATTTTTCCTGGATTCATTAATGAAATTCTAATTTCAAAAGGGTTATAGAAGTATGTGTGACATGTTCTTAGTAGGATAAAGGTGTCATTTACAGTTAGTCATTCAGTGAAAAATGGTTTATTCAGAAAATAATAGTTGAATCACGAAAATCATAAAGCCCAAGTTTTATCAGGGTGAGGGAAAGCTTTAAAGGTAGAAACCAGAAAGGGGGTAAGCAAATACACTTTTTTCAAAGAAATAAAATTTGAGAGAATCATAATATAGCTTATAAAAGTCCTGTGACAAAGTTAATCATTTGCAACTTTGATGATCTAGAAAGAATAGCTGCCTTTCGTAGCTGTCACAATCTGCAAAGCAAAATGAATTTGTAAATAAAAACGTAAATACTACTTTGAAAATAAAGCAGTGAGGTCTGAGCTTTCTGATTTACGTTGCCAAGAATATTTCCATGGTTTGATTCATTAGGAGTTGTTAATTAGAATCTAGTAATGAGATGTATCTTGTGATATAAGAAAATCAAATGGCATTTTCTGGATTCATCTTGATATGTTTGTACACAGGTAGAAAGCAAACTGTTGATTTTCAAGTGAGATGATCTTATTGTTAACTATTTTCCATTGCTTACCTTTTCTTTTTTTTCTCTCCTTTACTCCCTGCACTTTGTGTTTGTTTAAAAGCAGGAGTTAAGTTTATCATATAAATTTAGATTGTAGTAGTTTAGAAAAGGTTGCACTCCGCTCTTTCGTGTATGTCCTCTTGCCCACGCTCTTACCGATGGGCCCTCTTTTCTTGGTTCCGTTTGTGGTGGCTTCCGTCTGAAGGTTCCTCTGTGGTATCTGGCAAATGGTGGGGCTCAGGGAGTTTGCAGAATGAGTGAGTGAGTGGGAGTTGCCCGTGGATGCCCTCGTCTGTGATCAGCCTGTCTGCTGATATTTCTCTCATTGAGTTTATTGGTACTTCTTAGGTATACAGCACAGTACATTCATTGTTGGCCTCTGCTATTGTGAGCTTAGCCCCTGGCTTCTTTCAAGAGTCGATATTTTTTCTCACTTGGTCCAGCATTTTCACATCCCAGCCTCTGGCAAGCTTGTCTTTGAGATGTGCTTCTGTAAGTTGAAAATGTTTCTTCATGCTAACTTGGTAATTTAAATTTCTTTTTTCTTCCAGCTGCCTTTGCAGCCGTGTTGCACTGGTAAGATACCTTTTTCTCTAATGGTATATTTTATGCAAATGTTTATAACTTTCCAAAACTATTTCCTATATATTTAAAGGAACAATTTTACTGTAGTAAATATGGATATGTATTACATGTAGCACAATAGTCTGAAAAAGTTAAATTGATAAATGAGGGTTAGAATAATAAAATTTTTAATGAAAAATAGGCTTATTATTAAGGCTGTATTTGAAACTACTTCAGTTAACATTAATAGTGTTCATGTTGAGAGGAAGATTAAGTTTTTTAATATTCTGGATAGGAAGACATATGAATTTCATTAATCAGGCATTTCTGAAATGGTAACCCTGTGACATTTATAGTTAAAGCTATACGTTCATTGTATTTTATTAAAATGTTATTCTGGCCCTTTCTAATTTTAAAATCTCATTTGAATGTTTCTTGTGGAGAGAAATTTTAATAAAAATTAAAACATAATGAGTGGAAAGCAAATATATGTACTGTTGTACCAGCTTTATTACAGTATCATCTACAAATTAATAGATGTTTTTATCTTTGCTTTAATAGGATGTGTAAATCTCGGCGCTGTTGCTTTGTTTTCCAGGAGCCACATAACTCACCTCTTTGAAAATGACCGTCACTTTTCTCACCTCTCTACTCTGGAAAGGGAGATGGCTTTTCGCACCGAAATGGTTAGTTACCCTGCAGTGTTTTATTGCAGTACTTTTAGGAATCTGGGACGTTTAAGCTTTTTATTGTGGAAAGTTATTCCGAGGTAGAGAGGGTGGAGGCCCTCTACCACCTTCAGCTTAAGCAGTGGGCGAAGGCACACTGTCCCCATCACCACTGCCCTGTGTCTCTTCAGGGAGCTCGAGACGGCATTTCATGTGTGAACACAGTCATCGTGTCTTGGAACACAAGACTGGTTAGTTGTTAGTCATGGTGCCATTGTCACACTTGAAGACAGTGAACGGTGTCTTAACGTCACCAAATACAAACCATCGCTTGACTGAACCTGCAAGTACTTTGAAACATCATGTAGTTGGACCAGGATCCAGGCTACACATTGCGTGTAGTTGACGTATCTCTTAAGTCTAATCTGTAGATTTCTCTTCCCTTTTTCCACTTTTTTGTTGTTGTTTTGTTTTGCTGTCATCTATTCATTAAGGAACCCAGGACATTTGTCTACACTAATGTAGAGTTGTCTACATTAAATGATGCTGTTTTTTTAAGAGGCCTTTTCCCCCCTTTTTTTTATACCAGGAATCGAACTCAGGACCTTGAACTTGCTAGGTGGGTGCTGTACCACCGAACTACATCGCTAGCCTTAATTTATCTGTCCCAAGTTTCCTGAAAATTGGTAGATTAGAATTTTGATAACCGCCTTTTTTTTTTTTTTTTCTAGTAGGAATGCTTCTCTGTGGAGCTATTCACCTTTTTTTTTTTGATAGTTGAAATTGATCTCGGGACCTAGCCCTGCGTATAGGATATTGTTTTCAGACAGGGTCTACCTAAGTCACTGAATTGCTGGGGCTGGGCTTGAACTTGTGATCTTCCTGCCTCAGGCTTTCAGAGTGCTGGGATTACAGGCATGTGCCACTCTGCCTGGAGGGTGCTCTGACCTCTTTTTGCCTCATACCACAGCAAACCAGGCCCAGTTGTCTATCTTTCTGAGATGTTAAATTTGGGTGGCGAGGTTAGGGAGTGAGTGCTGAGCCCTCCTCAGAGCCTGGCCGCAGGAGTTCGATTGGGATTGCTGGATGGTGCTCATCTACTCCATTGTTTTCCTGTCCTCGTATAACTGTAAGGAAGGACTTTCCCATAGTACATTTGGTTTCTCTGAGGTACACTTCATCAGGTAACAGGGACACACACGAGTCTTTGTATTTACCATTTTCTAAAAACATGGGTTAGTTTTCTAGCACCTTCTGTCCATGAACAGTGGAGTCCCTCCTTTGGGCTCTTGCTCTGATCTGATGGGTTTCAACCTGGCCTGCAAATGCTGCCGTGTAGGGCAGTGAGAGCCTGGCGGTGTTTTCCTGGGTGTTCTACACCTCTGAGCTTTGCTCTCTGGCCTGGCTGCCCCCAGGTTCCCAGGCCCCCACTGCTGCTGGCGGTGAGAGAGGGGTGAGAAGTCTCGGTCCACAGATGTACACTGCCCCAGGGCCGCAATCTCACCCAGGCGTTTCAGTGAATGTAATTAGGAAACACTTTCTTGATACAGAAAATAACTCATGAATTTATGTTCCCATTTTAAAGTTTATATTCAGGATTTTTTTTTTTACTTGATAAAAAATTTATATCTTTTTAGTCTAGAGAATCTTGGTTTCAAATTACTCATTATTTTAGGGATAAAATTGCCAGAGTGACTATTAAAAATCAAATTACCAAAACTAATGTAAGGTTTTCTTGTGGTTTATTTTTACCTTAGTACATATTCCCCTGGAGTTGTATAGTAAAATTGCTTTAAGGTCACTTGAAATCTTCCATCTTGGTAAATTTGGTTTTTTGTTTTTGTTTTTAGAGACCCAGCCTCCCTATGCAGTTCAAGCTGACCTTGAACTCACTATGTAGCCCAGGCAGGCCTCAAACTAACTCACAGGGAGCCTCCTGGGTTAGCCTCAGATTGCGGGTGTGCACCACCACACCAGGCTTACTCTTTATTTTTTAAAATATTTAATAATTGATGTATTTCGCTTTGTTAATACACATGACATTTATATGCTTACAAAATCAAACCTACAAAACTGGGTAAGTCTGGTAGTTTCCCAGGGCTGACATAATAAAGTCACCAAATTAGGAGGCCCAAACCAGCAGAAGTTATTTTCCTTCAGTTCCAGGGTCAGAGCTGAAATGAAGGCTTTGATGGGGTGCCTAGTGCCAGGCGGGAGGAGAGACCCTGCCCTGCCTCTGCCCAGTGCTGCCCGCCTGGCTGTCTGGGCCCGTGGCTGTGTCATCCACCCCTCTGCCTGTTGCTATGTGGCCGGCTCCCATGTGCTGCTCTCTGTGGGCCTGAGTCCACCTTGATCTGGCTTGCCCCATCTTCATTTGATTATGTCTGAGAGGACCTCGATTCTGGATCGGGTCGAATTCCCAGGTTCGGGTGGGCCTGAAAGTTTGGCAGACGCAGTTCAGCTCCAAGTGGGAGGAAATACAGTTTGACTAGTGTTATGAGTGATGAGAGCTAATGCCTTGTAGTGTCCTGACCCTTTATTTCCAGTAAATGCCTGGGGAGGCAATTGTGTCTGTATTTTTAATTCTAAAGAGTTTGGCCACAGCTGGTGGGGCAGGGCCAGGTTCCACCGGATAGAAGTGGCACTTGTGTCCTGTTTGTCTGTCCTTCCAGTGCCCTTTACGCTTCTCCCTGTGTGGCTCCAGCCTCCATGGTCTTTGTCCCACGTGTCACTCCCTTGCTGTCTTTCCAGAGGAGGTGTCGGGATGAGCAGCAGCCTCTCCTTCAGAATAGCACTGCTCCCCACCTGAGGTCCCACAGGGTGTCATGCTGAGCTGATGGAGGAGAATGATCTATACAATTATTTCTGAAAGAAATTTATATGTAGCACATCAATATGCAGCGTTCAGGGTATTTGCATACTTGCATATAAATCTGGAGGAAAGATGATTGATGGCATTTTTTGCATTCAAGTAAGCAGCTAGGAGGACGTGTTTTTGGCTTGGGAAGACTGCTTAGTTCATGGTAAATTTTAGTTCCTTAAACCACTCTTCATAAGATAAGCTTTTATAATATTTACATTAGCACGAGTGTTAGAATTTTCTTGATGAAATAGACTGAATTTTATGTAAATATGCATTCGAAATGTTGACACTGTACTTAAAGCTAGTTTGTACTTATTTCAATTAAGACAAGGTTATTCTGAAATATGTGCCTTTTTGCAGCCTAAGAATTCATCAGTGATCAGAAACCTGTGAAAATAGTTGTAGCTATTGCTTGCTTGAGTGCTCTTTTTTTTTATTTTAAAAAATGTGTATTTTAAGTGTTCATAAAGCTAAGTGAAGGCATTATGTCCCTTTTATTATAACTGGAGCATATCCTTATTTCAGGGACTGTATTATTCTTACTTCAAGACCATCGTGGAAGCCCCCTCGTTTCTGAATGGAGTGTGGATGATTATGAATGATAAACTGACAGAATACCCCCTGGTCATTAACACATTGAAAAGGTTCAACCTATACCCTGAGGTAAATTACTTTCTCCAGCTGTGATGTTTTGCTTTATCATAACTCTTTTTGTACTAAATGCTGATTTTCAATCTCAGATCTAATTAAGCATCTTAAGTTTCATTTCAGTTTTTAAAGGAAAATGTGTATCTTGGGGAGGGATATGGAGTGCATCTTGTTGGAGGTTTTGAGAGCCTTGGTCGAACCGTGGGAACACTGTCTGGGTGCCCGCCACTCCTGGCCCTGCCGTGTTTGCCATGTCAGCGAGGGCTGTCATCCTGGCCTGCCTCACACTGCCCTGTCTGAGGCCCCTCTTTCCTGAGTGGCCTTGGGTGGGTGTGCAAGAGCAGAGGGAGGGAGGCTGTGACGCCAGCTGTGTGTTTCGGCTCATAGTACCCTCCCTGTGTTTATTTGGCTCAGCCTGGGCCTTGTGTCCCCGCTTAGCGTTCCGTGGCGCCAGAGGACTCTCGTGGCTCTGCCTCAGCTGCCCTCTAGGCCCTCACCAGGCGGAGGAGTTTGGCCACTAGGTTCAGGGGTTCATGCAGACGCGTGCTTTTGAGCACTGTGTGCAGCCGTAGGCAGAGTGACAGTGACGTCACTGGAGTGCCACCCCAAGGTGCAGATCGTTTCTGTGGTCATTCGTCATCTAGGAACATTCATGACTGTCTTCCTGGTCATCTCTGCTGTTGTGTGTGGTCTGCCCTTGGCTGTTTAGCCCAGCTTTTGTGGAAAATCTGATTGTTTTCAGTCTTTTTTCTAAGTAAAGTTGCGGTGAAGATCCTTGAAGCTAAATCCTTAGCCACATCCTTGTTTTAAACTAAAAATTTGTTGATCTGGATCCATTTCATTCAGCAGAATATATACTTTAATGATTTGGACACATTGCCAAAATGCCTTCCCTGTGGGCTAATGGAAATCTTATCTGCATCCTTGTAGGTTTGATAAAGAAACTGTAATTACTCATTGTATTTTTTTCGCTCATATACATATATCATATATATACATATATATATATATATATATATATATACACACACACACACACACACACACACATTTCAGTGCTATATTAATATAATGCATTTTCACTTTTAAAAGTAATTACTTGCTCATGTCCTCTGCATATATTTCTGTTAGAATTTTGTAAAAGCTGATTATTTACAGCATGTCAGTATTATGCTGTGACATTAAAACATTTTCTTTAGTTTCCTGTTTGCCATTTACCTATGTATATATATTTTTGCAGTAGAAATATTGTATCTGAGTCTTGTAATTTACATGTTCTTGTTTATACATATATGTAAAAATCTTCATTCCTTATAATCCTAATTAATTTTTTATATTTGCTTTTTAAATTTATTTGGAATTCATTTTGCTCATAGTGTGGGACAGGAATTGAAACTTGAGATTTTAAAAACTGGTCTCTGTAACCCAACACTGAGAGTGGTCCATCCGCTCTCCGCTGTCTGGTGGCTTTGTGTGCACGTCACTGCACTTGCACACTGGCAGGCGGGCGCTCAGTATTGCCTGGGCAGGTCCCGGAGGTGGATGGGGCCTGCGGTGCGGGCTTGCCTGCCTTGTGGGGAGGGGCTCGGGCTCACGTTTGAGGGAGGAAGGAGGAGGAGGAGGAGGCAGGAGGCTGGAGGCTG
This sequence comes from Fukomys damarensis, assembly GCF_012274545.1. Classification (NCBI taxonomy): domain Eukaryota; kingdom Metazoa; phylum Chordata; class Mammalia; order Rodentia; family Bathyergidae; genus Fukomys; species Fukomys damarensis. Next base: position 629,755 of record NW_022900919.1, read on the forward strand.
GGCGTCCGCAGAGCCTCCTGTCCCGCTGCTGGGGTCACTGTGGAGCTGTCCGCCTGACAGCAGGGCCCCCACAGCCTGTGCAGCTCTTTCTGGCCTTGCAGGGCCCCTGCTGGTGCAGCTTGCCCAAGTGCCAGCCTGGCCTGGAGCCTCCACAGGGCGGGGTCTGCTGCTGGCCAGCCTCGTTCTCATTGGTCCTCCATCGGTACCACACTGTCGTGATTATTTTAAGGAATTCATTTTAGCATTTGTTAGGATGTATTTTGATGAGTTGTCACCTTTAGTTTTCTTCTAGATAAATTTTAGACTCTTGATACTTTGATTAGGATAGTTTAATGCTTATGAACTAATTTGAAGGTGGATTTATACCTGGAAGAATTAGGTCTCTTCAAGTAGACACAGTATTTCTGTTCATATCTTCATTTACATCCCTTGGTAGAGTTTGGTAGCTTTTGAAAACGTGCATCTTACAAATTTATACTGTATTTTATTTTTACTGTGGGTGAGCAGTGAAGAATCTCTGTAGCAGCTGAGTCTCGTGTAATGAGATAAAAAGGCAGCCAGGTGGTTGACACAGGAAAGGAAAATTTGAAGATTATGAAAACGTCTCCAGAATATTCTAGTAATGAAAATTCTTTAGCACGGTATCTTTCTCACGATGCATCTGTTTCCTTAATAATAGGTAATCTTGTCCAGCTGGTACCGGATTTACATCAAAACAATGGACTTCATTGGTGTTCAGACCAAGACCTGTTGGACAGTTACCAGAGGAGAGGGACTCAGTCCTGTCGAAAGCTGCGAAGGTGCGTCGCTTCTGGAGCGCTGCCTCATAGCTGTGCAGTGTGACCCAAACTGGTGGGAGACATGGTCACATTTGACTGTGCCGTGTCCTGCATGTCTGAAGTTGGGGCCACGCAAAGCAGGCTTTGCCTGTGACCCTGGGGTCACGGCCTGTGCTGGAGAACTCAGGTGGCAGGGAGGGGAGGGAGGGGA
>NW_022900919.1:630785-731467 GCF_012274545.1 Fukomys damarensis
GAAGGGGAGGGAGGGGAGGGAGGACCCACCAGAGGAAGCCACGCTTCACCCGGAAGCAGGCGGCTGTGCTCCGGGACCGGTCCGCGTGGCCTTTTCACCACCCAGGGCTTGTTTCCGGCAGGGCAGGAGCCTCAGCGGTCGGGCTTTCCCTGCGGCTTCAGGCCTGGCCTTTGCGGGCAGCAGCACTGCTTCCGCCTCACTGCCCTGCGGCCCTGCCAGGCTCAGTGCTGGGCGCAGCCTGTGACTCCCGCGTCCGCTGCCTCCTCTCCTCTCAGGTCTACAGTGGGGCTGCTTTCACACAGGAGCCAAGGCAGCCATTTCACTGACACGCTCAGCTGTTAAGTAGAGATCACCAGACATGTTAATCATTTATGGTTAGAACATATGTTTTGTTTATTTTTAAAGGATTGGGAGATCCTGCTTGCTTTTATGTTGCTGTAATTTTTATTTTAAATGGACTGATGATGGCATTATTCTTCATATATGGCACCTATTTAAGGTAAGAGTACTTTAGTATGTGTTTATAAGATATGCTGTACATAATTAGCTAATATTAATCATTAATTTATGCTTCAGTTTTATAGCAATATTTCTAAGATATCTCTGGGTACTTTTAAAATTATTTTATATTTGCCTAATTTCACCATTGGTATGGCCAACCACATTGAAAATAGTTCTAGAGACTTAAAGTGTGGTGGGACACTAGATAAATTTTAAATGTTCACAGACATTTGAGCATAAACAATAGGTATTGTTTACCTAAAATATAATGGGAAAGACCACTCATTATTGAATGATATGAATGGCCCTTGACCTTCTAATGTTAAAATAGAAGGAATTTGTATACTGAGAGTTAATATCTGACCTGATTTACTTCTCAGACAAGAAGCATTCCTAAAACCAGAAGAGTAGCAACATTTTAAGGATTTTTTTTATTGCTTTGTTTTTCTTTTGACAATTTATCACACCGTGTGCTGTTTGACCGATTTGACCTTGAGAGTACCTGCAGACTTTGCTTGCTCGCTGCTTCCTGTTCTTACAGTGCGGAAGTGTGAGTGTGTAGATGTCTAGCTTGAGCTGCTGAGCTCTAGTCTGCTCATATCCCATTGACTTCGCTTCTTTAGAAGCACATTACCCATTTCATACTTCAGAGATCTTTTGTTCCCAGCTTGAGTGCTTGAGTGTGTAGTGTTACTTGATAAATATTTAACAAACGAGGAAGCTATTCGATAAGTTTAAAACATTTGCATATAGATTTAAGATGTTTTGATGCTAATTATTTCTGACTTAGGTCTAAGATTTCTTTATTATTTCATTGGGGAGAGTGAAATGAAAATGCTTGATTAGAGGATGATGTGGAAGATTTTGTTTTTGGAATAAGACATTCAGAAAGAACCTCACCCAAAAGAATGTGGCAGTCAGGAAGGGGCTGCCCTTGGGGGCTGCGGGTCCATGTGGCCCAGTCACGGGGAGCCAAAGCGAGGGACTCTTGGTGGATGTGTCCATTTTGCCAAGCACTGCACATCTGGCGGACAGACACTTTTGCCACATTTGGGAGATCAGATTTCAAGTAAAAGAAATGAAAACGAGAAACAGTGTAATTGCTGAATTATTAGACCATAGTTATGCTGCTTTTTAATTGAAAGGAGGATCTCATTAAATGCACCTTCATATCACCTCCTGTACTGCGTGTGAGAAACTTGACGAGGCTGCTGCACGGAGTGGTGCTTCTGGTTTGGTCGGGTGCTTGCTGCCGGAACCTCGACCTGGGCTTTCTCAGCCTTTGGCCTGCCTGTCCGGGACAGGCAGCTCTCTCTGTGCGTGGGGGATGCACGTGCCCTGATGCAGGCGATGTGCAGAGCACACAGCCTGAGTGTGTGTTTCCAGACTGCGTCTGTGCTCAGGAGCAGGGCTGTGGGGCACCTGTGTGTGCTTGGCAGGTACGGAGGCAGCACGAGATTAGTGTTGGGACTCCAGAGGAGTGAAGAATTTGTTCTGCGTGGAGGAGCCCTTGAGCTGGAGGAGCTTGCAGAATCAGAGCGGTGTGCATGGGTGGAAAGGCTTCCCAGGGAGGGGCAGGTGGGAAGCCTGGGGTGTGGAAAGCAGGCCAGGTGCGCTAGGTGCGTGTCCTTGGGGTGTTGTGGGCGAGACAGCTGGAACAGCGACTGGACTGGAGGTGAGGCCAGGATGCCAGGCTGGTTAGGCCCGTCCACAGCCCAGGAGGGAGATCAGACTCGCCAGCAGAGGGGCAGGATTCAGGCGGGGCTGTGATCGGGCAGGGCCTTACCTGCCCCAGAGTCAGAGGGCACGCATTTGTTTGTCATATTTCGGGGTCTAAAAGTGAATTTAGTGGGTTGGTTCCAGTGATGTTTTACACATGAAAAAAGAGTATAGAGATAAATAGTAGAATATGTCACATTTTTTTTTTCAGCTTTAATTGAGTTTATTGGTACATTTTAGGGATACAGTACAGTTACATTCACTGTTGGGATCTTGTACCTCTACATGACAAGTCTTGATTCTCATTTTTTCCCCTTACCCCTGCCCTCCCTTCACCCCCTCCTCCCCTCCCCATCTACAAACACTTTATTTCCATCTTTTCATTATCTCACATTTTTCTTTTCCCTTATTACTCTTCCCCTACCCATCCCACCTTCCCTACACCTTTAGCTCCTTCTCATTTCTAAATGACAGTAATCTTATTAATATGTCACATTTAATAGGTGTCAGGCTTCAGTTTGCTGTTCGTGTGTGTGCGTGCAGTGTGGTGTAAAGTCTTACTTCTTGCTATTTTGAAGCTAAAACGATTTGTGTCTACTGCTTGTGGTGCAAGGCGACGACGCACTTCGGCCCTGGGGTTTCCCAGACACCTGTCTCTGGCCCCCTCCCACGGCCAGGGCAGCACATTACCTGTTCACATCATGGTGGCTGGAAGCAAGAGTGATGATGTCTAGGGCCAGCGTCCTGGCACCCCTGCAGGGCCCGTGACCTAACTTCCAGCACCGCCCCTGGCTGGTGAGCAGACCCTTGACACCTGGCCTGGGGGAGACCCTGGGGATTCCCTTCACTGCTGTCGCCTGTAACTTTGTACATTGGAGCATTCTGGCTGGTGTCTGGCTGATTATTTGTGCAGCACTGAAGTGTGGATTTGAGAACACTCTCCTTGAGAACTTTGAAGGCTTTTACTCTGTCCTGCTTGAGAGGCTGCTGTCCGGACATTCCTGTCCTTTGTGTTCCTCAGCTCTGAACCTTTGGATAGGACCTTTCCTCTTCTGCAGACTGGAAGATTGCAGGATCTTTTCTTTGCTCTGAAATTGCACAGCAGTGTGCCTTAGTATTTATCTGCTTCTGTTTATCACAGACGTTGATGGGTTGGTTCAGTTTTGTAATTTATGTATTTAGGTTCTGAGAAATTTTCTTCAATTACTTTTCACTTATTTTATCCTCTTTTTTTCTAGACTTTTATTATTTCAGTGTTGCATTTCTTAGTCTCCTAGTGTTTACATCTTTTTCTAGTCTTAGGCTTTGTTTTATATTTTAGGAACTTCATTAGTCTTATTTTTGTAGTCCCTCCACTGCATTTTTCATTTTTGTTATGCTTTTGATTTCCAAGAATCACTTGCTCTGTGAATATTTTTTAAAGTAGTATTTTATTTTCACTTCATAGGCTCATCTCTGAGTTATGAATGATTTTCCCCTCCTTGATAATCTGGGCATGGTCCAGCTTGCTCTTTGGTCCTTTGGTCTCCACCTTCCATGTTTCTTAACATCTGACAGACCTGGGCTGTCCTGGTTAAGATGGGACAAAGCAAAGCTGTCCTGAGGCTGCACATGGCAGGTGGACCTTGTTATGTGGAGTTTCCACATAATCTGAGTAAATAATGAAGGAGAACTTGAGCAACTGCCAGCTCTTTGGTTTACATTTAGATTTAATGGAAAATATATTGTAATGAGTTCTTTTCAAGGTCATAATGGGGAGTTAAAGTGTTTCATCAGGAGAGGACCAGGGTGGGTCCCTGTGATAGGTGACTGGGTGGGTTGGCAACACACATCCTCTGAGAGCCGAGGGCCCTAGGGAGTGCCCGCCTTCAGGGAGCACCTTTGTGATGGAATGAGATAAATGAAGCGTAGCTCAGGGTTGTCATGTAGGAAAGCACAGTGACAATAAGTCGCTTGTCATGTAAGCTTCACTGGCGTTCACTAGCGCAGAAAGTCCAAAGTTTCCGTTTGAACCTTCAGATCGGTATTGAAGATCATTTCTGTGTAGAAGAACAACGTTTAACTCCTCACGGGCAAGCCTCTGTTAAGCTCTTTACAGCCGTAACTTCATGAATCCTGTAGTCAGTTGTGGAGCAGGGACTGAACAGAGTCTGGGCTCCAAATGACTGTTCTGCTGTAAAAGCACCCTAACTGTTGTTTTTGTAGACATTAAATTATCTACAGCTTTAATTAATTTGTATTTAAAGACTGAGTAATGAAGAAAAAACTATTCCATTACCAAAGAGAGTGGTGTTCGTGTGTTTAAAAAGTTTATCTGCGATATTTAACCCTCAGTGGCCATCTGAGCTCTGCTCGCCTCGCCTCCCCTCCTCTCTGAAGGTTTATTTCCTTCGGGCAGAGGCCCGGGCTCTGCTGTTCTCCATTGTCCAGTTCAAGTACTTTCTAAAGTGTCCAGTTACTCAGGATGTCTTGGTGCTACATTTCCACCATCACATGTGCTTTTGTAATCGCTCTAACAGTTCCTCATCAGTCAGCTTTTCTTACTTAGAATGGCTTTATTGGCGTTTTAACGACTGTGAAAACCGAACTGAGGGTGCACACTGTGCCGTCTGTCTCCTGAGTGTCGCCGGCCCGTCCTTGTTCTGCACCTGCCATCTGAGATTGTGCCCATAGCTCCACAGCCTTGGGTGCCTTGGCACTTGGTGCTTGCTTCAGTCTGTTTTTTGGAAAGTACCTTTTCCAGTGGGTTTCAAGCCAAGGTTAATAGAATTTACTTTTTAGATTCTTTTGGCAGTAGTAAGAATTGTGTTTTAATACGATCTGGAATACCTTTATGTTCCTCATAGTCATTTGTCTAACACATATTGATGGTTCTCCAGTTAGTTTATTGAGCAACTTTCTTTTTATTCATATTATATAAAGCTGGATATATTACTTATTGCAGGTTCAGTATCATTTATCCAAAATTGTTGAGAATAGAAATATTCCAGATTTTGGATTTTGGGGGTATTTTGAAATATCTTCTCATATATATGTGCGTACATACATGCATTTTACGGGTAGAGAGACGATACATGTATGTATAGATAGCAAATGCATACCTTGGGAATAGGACCAGAGTCTGAACATGAAAGTCGTTTATGTCTCATTATGTCACATATTTTAATTCTTTGTACATGTAACAGAGTTGGTATTCATTGAACCATTTGACCTGTGGCATTCTCCAATTATTCAGAAAGATTCAGATTGGATCATCTTGGATTTCAGAATTTTGGATGAGGGACACTTTACCTATGGGGAGTTTTTGTCAGTTTTGCTCCCATCCATGCCTTCTTTCTGATAAAGCACAGCAGCAGCTCCTTGCCCATGTGCCTTCCCAGCCATCACCCTCTGTCCAGGGAGGGCCTTTCCCCCACCGGGAAGGGGAGCCCTTCTGCCCTGTGACTCATGTCACCCCATGCTGTCCAGATGTAAGCGCTGCTCCTTTCCTCTTGTGCTGGGCCCCCACTGCTCTACCGTGTCCACCCTTCCTCTTCTGCTTCTCTGGTGGAGGATCATGTTCTTGGCTGTCTCCCAAGATGGAGACCTGTGTGGGGACCCGTGTTCATGCTCACTGGGCAGGGTCCACAGTGCTACCTCTCCCATTCCCCCCGCTTACTGAGGTGGCTTTTTCTTTAGTTTCTTTTTTCTGGTGCTGAACCTGGGCTGTCTCACTACATCCCTAGCTCTTTTTGTTTTTTACTTGAGAGAAATTCTCACCAACTCATTGAGCTGCCCAGCCTGGCCTCCAGCTTGTGATCCTCCTGCCTCAGCCTCCTAGAATGCTAGGATACCAATGTATACCACTTGCCTATGCCTGGCACTGAGGTGACATTTGTGGAGAACTTTCTAATGACCTGTTCATGTTCATTTCAAGTCTGCTTTTTAGTATCCCTGTGGCCACTCTGGTCTGCACGATCTCCTGAGGCTGCTGTGTCCTGTGGAGGGACTTGTGCTGTTCCTCACTCTCTGAGCTTCTCTCATCGTCCCTAGCCTTGGAGCTCAGCGCAGCTCCTCTGAGACTGAGAACATTTTCTTTACATCTCCATTTGCAGAGTTGTCATAGCAGCCTGGGCACCCGGAACCAGTCTGTCTGTCAAACCCTCCTGTCTTAGTCTTGCTTCCGGTCTGCTCCCCTCCACCCGGCAGTGCAGTGCAGCCCGCCCTCTCTTCGAGAGCCAGCACACATTACCCAGGAAGTACTTGCTGTTCTTTTTAGGCCCTGGCAGAATTGAATAGCTTTTTTTTTTTTTTAGCAATTTCAAGGAAAAATTGAATTTTTCCCATTGTTTTATTTGATTTTTTAAAAAAAATTTTGCTCTTTTTAAAAAAATCAAGCATTTGCTATTATTTGGGCTTTTTTTTTCTGGGGTCTAAAAACAGGTCTTAGGCTGTGAATTACACTGTCTCCAGCTTTTCCAGCTACGTGTGTTTCAAATGTTCTCTTAACTTTGCCTGCTACCACATCTTTAACCAAACACTGTTGGTCTGACAGTTGTGTGTGAATATGTAAAAGATAAGTATTTCTCTTTCATCTGTATAAAGTGATGAAAGTTATTGGTTGAAAGTATTGGCACCTGTCCTCCCAAACCTGCCTGTTCCATCCTGGCTGCCTTAGAAGTGACCGTTCTAGCCACACCGAGTCCATGTCCGAGTCCTGGAGACCCCGGCTTCCCTCTGACCTTCCCTGGGTCCCCACCTGCCACCTCTGATGGCCCTCAGAGCTGCTACAGCATCCACTTCTCGTGTCCCCGGGGCTGTGCCTCGGTGTCATTTCCCGGGTGCTCCTGACCCAGCGCTGGCCGTGTGGCCTTGGCACTAGGGCGGAGACATTCGGGAGGAAGATAAGCAAGAGGAGCCTGGGTATCCCAGGCAGACCCTGCCCGGCACCTGGGACACACTGGTATCTGGATCTGACTTTGTGAGGGCTATGCCGGTGAGGGGTGGATGCGTGGAGGGCGGTAGTGCAGCTGGATCTGTTTGTTTTTAAGGACTGTGGAGAACGCACTGGAGAGTCCCAGGCTTGGCCACTGAGGATCCTCAGGAGGTATCACCCGGAGGGAGAGTGGTGTGGGCAAGGCTGGGAGCAGGGCAGGGAAGGTCCTGGGCTCTGGGAGCGGTTCCTAAGGGACTGGTGTCCCGGCAGCAGCAGCAGCAGCAGGAGGCTGTGCAGGCTGTGAGAGGGAGGGGCCGCCTGTTGGTCCTAGCTCGTGGTGCTGCCTCATGGTGCTGCCTGTGTGACCTGTGTGCCACAGGCATCCACCCCTTGGTGCTCGTCCGGGAGTCCACCGTGCTGCTCTGGGACACGGAGTCCAGGAGGGAGAATGCTTAGGGCCGCAGAGCACTGGCGAGCTGCTGGCGGAACAGCGAGGACCCACGAGAGCCTTTGGCTGCTGTGGCTCTCAGGCCTCCCTCCCCGTGGCCGCTCCTTCCCAAGTACGCCTGGGAGCCCAGACCGACACCAGAAAGCCTCCTAATTCGACTTCCTCCAGATTGCTCCTTTTCTTTTCCTTAATCATGTATACAATAAGAAAACTCCTTCCAGAGTATTTAATACAGGTTTGAATCCCTGTGGTTGCGTTTCTTCTCTCCAGATGTTGAATTCTGCGTGTTTGTCATTCTTTTTCCTCTGGTCTTGGTGATGAATGAAGCCTGTCAGAACTGGGTGATTGATTGGAATCCTTAACAGCTCTAGTGGAAGGAAAGAGGAGTGTTATAGGAGTATGGAATATCAGAATTGCACAGTACTTCTAAAATGTAAAAGGACTTAAAAGTTTAAAAATCTTTAAATTTTAGAAAAAATTTAAGTATTTTTAATTTTAGGTTTTAATATCCCTTCATTTACTAGTTAAGGAAATTGAGGCTCAGAGTTGAGTGATTGCTGGGAATAAATGCAGTGAGTGTTAGCAAGCGTAGAAATGTGAAATTGGTGCTGTGGGAGATCTCGTACTGGCTGACAGTTGGCACGTGGGGCAGGAGGACTTTGTCACCACGAGAGAATGCCGAAATATCAACCGATCAACTGTAAAGGAGAAAATGTTGAGCAGTTTTAAGTGTTGCAACAACCACGTCTTTCTGTTTAGCACAGTGAAGTGACTTGCGTGGAGTCCAGGGTCAGGACGGGAGGGAGGGCTCAGTGTTAGGGACATGGACTGTGACTTGTGGTAAGTTGTCACCAAATAGTGATCGTGACTCAGATTGTTCCTTGCAGAAGAGAAAATCGTGCTCTTCCCTTCATGAGTTGTGGGTGTACCAGATCTGCCTTGTGTGCGCCAGGTGAAACCAGGGTAGCCCCTCCTGCCCCGGAAGACCTTGGCTGCTGCCCCCGAGGGCAGTCGGCTCACGGCCTCGGCCCTGGTGCTTCCCAGTTCTCTTCCTTTACTCTGAATTTTGACTTTGCTTTCCTTTTGTTCCAGAGAGTTTTTTAAAGGAAATTTTAGGTAACATTCTCAATTCTTTTCTGTCTTCCTTGTCCTTTGTATTGTGTGGGATAAGTCAGAGTGAGGCGTCTTTGTAGTTAGTGCCCTCGGGGTGTTTGAGAATGCCCGTCTTCTCTGGACACAGAACTGTGTATCTTCACAAAGGCAGGCCGGCCCTTGTCTCCTCTCCCCAGCCTTGGACCCTGCCAGACTCCGGAAGAGTTAAAGCTGCTCCACCCTGACCGGATTCTGTCGTCTTCTCTGTGTGTCTGAGGGTTTAACTTCAGGTTTGACTGCTGTATTGCCTGTCTGTATGTTTTATTTAAAGAAATACAATTAGAATTGAATAAATGGAGAGAGAATATACAACTGGATGGGGAAATTACTATTCTATAGATGAGAATCCTCAACTTAGGCAATTCTAATCAGAAACTCAGAAGTTTTTTATTTTTTGAAGAAGTGACTGGTTAAAGTGATAGGTATGAGAGTACAGGTGATCAAAATTACCTAAAAAGTCTTTTAAAAATGAAAGTAGTTGTGGGGGGGTTCCTTATCAGGTGTTAAAATTGCTGTCATGCTATAGTGATACAGTGTGTGATACAAAAAGTACAGAATCAGGCCAGCTGACTCTAGTGGAACAGATTGCAGCAGTGTAAGAAAATAATACATACGAAGGCTGACTCTCATTTCACTGGGAAAGGGAATGTTTACTTGATAGGATGTTAGCATAATTGGCTGTTTCAAAGAGAACAAATTAGGATTCTGCAGATGAAAAATCAGAGTGGAAAATGCCAGGATAGTAGAAATTTTAGGAAGCAGTGTGATTTTGAGACAGGGAAGACCTTCACAGACCTGGCAAGAAGTGGGGGGGACATAAGGAAAATACTGACATACTTAACTTCATAAAATTTAAAACATTCTTTCTGGCAGAATATGCCATGAATTCTGTCAAAATACTTTATCACACCTGTGACAGCCAAAGGTGTTACTCCCAGTCTTCAGATAGGGTAGCAGGCGATCCAGCAGGAGACAGAGAGGCGGGGTCTCGAGAGCAGGCGGCTCACAGCAGGGGACGCGTGAAGACAGCCATGGGCTCTGAAGAGGGCAGGGGAGCAGCAGAGTCTGTCTGGGCGGGACTGGACTGGGACTGGGAGGACAGGGATGCACAGTGCGGAGTGGGAGCCTTCTCAGCCAGGCTGAGTCTTCCCTTGAGTTCTCGCCTCCATCCTTGGGGAGTGCAAGCACCCCGACTGCATGTGTGAGGACATCCACCTACTACAAAATGACAGCAACAGGGTGGAACGTATCCCTGAGTCTATAAAACAGGGAAGGGGCTGAACAAACTGCATTCATCGGTAGCACACAATATATGATGTTTATAAAAAGAATGCCTTAGGTTGCATTTATTGATTAGGAAAAAACTTCTTGATTAACTAGAAAAAGAACAAGTTTCAGGGGGATGTGCATAGTACGCTCACATCAGAAGCACGTTCTACATGGTTGTGGAGGGAGATGAGGGTGGACAGGGACGGTCATGGATGACTTAGCTGACCAGGGTGGAGGACAGGAGGAAGTCCACATGACTCACTTTTAATAGTCAGTACTATGCTTTTTGTCTTATTAGAATAGTAAAGTTTATTATTATTAAAAACCCTTGACTATGTCATAACCCTACTCACGTCTGTTCCCTTCTGTAAAGTAAGCACTTTCTGTTTGCCTGTGCTGGTGCACTTTGACTCTGGGGGAGACCAGGAGAGGCCTTTGTCCTGTTTGTTCCTGCGGGTGAGGTGGGGTGGCTTGCTGGACTCCTCCTGAGAGGACTTTGCCTTCTGTGCCCTGGCCTGTCCAGCTCCCTACCTCTTTTCCCTGCCTGTTGTATTTCTGCGACCCATCACCCAGCCACTTCCCAGCCCAAACCTGTGCCTGTCCTGTTTTGTTTGTGTCCGTCCAGTATGACGACTGGTAGAGAGAAATCACAGGGCCCCACAGTTGGAGACCCTGGGTGTTAGTGGTCTCCAGCCCCAGCTGCTGGTGACCCTTTCACTTCCCCTTGTTCCCTCTCCTTACAGGCACGAGGTAGTTCGGCCTCTGTGGCCTTCAGACCTCTCATGCTGCCCCTGTTCCTTTCAGCGGCAAATGGCTGGGCCTGTTCCCCTGGAAAGTGGACCCACAAAGGATGCTCAGTCTCCTCCTCCTTGGGGAGGCTCTCTGGCATCCAGCTGCCTGTCTCCATGGGGCTCGCTTGCTGCGCAGCCCCTCCCTACCATCTCCTGTGTCCCCACGGACCCCCATCCACGTGTCCCCAAGAGCAAACACTGCCCGCTGCAGCCCAGCCTCGGGGCCTTTTGGCGCTCTCTGACCTCACTGTGTCTGATGCACTTGTGGATGATGGGCAGGGGAGGACACTGGGGCAGATAATGAGAAAGCAGCACGTGCTACAGAGCAGTAAGCTCGAGGAATAAAAAGGAAAGACAAGGTGCAGCTGACTCAAGACCTGGGGTGGGCAGATGAAGGTGTCCTTGTTGAACCCACCAGCTCCCCTGCTCTGGTTTCTTAACGACACTTAGAAGCCTGTTGCCATACTTCGATATCTATGTTCTGAAAGCAAATAAAAGATGAAGGCTTATCTAAACCAGTGCTTCCTCCGCGTGTTCTGTAGAGCACTGGCTGCGGTCAGCTTGGGAAGTGGTCACTTGCTGTGCACACTTGTGAGTGCGGGGAGGCAGCGTGGCGCTTCCTGCTTTCTGACCCTTTGGGGCCCTCTTCTGTGCTTTCCCGCCTTTCCCCAATGTGAGCGGTGTGTCCTGAGGAAAATAGCGCGAGAGAAATGTTGGAGACGGAAGCCAGTGGTTTGTGATGCCGAAGAGAGCCGCCAGGATGCAGATGCGCGATGAGGGCCTGAAGGGCTCTACTGACCCCTCTGCTTGCTCTGCTGAGACTGCACGTTTTAAACCAGTTTTTAAAAAGATCAAGTGACGTTTGACTAAGGACATTTTGGAGGAAATAAACTGTTCTGTAAACAAGCATAGGAGAGTTCTGTATTTGTGGGAAGCCACCCTGTGGTATGATTTTAAGGTCCTTTTGGGTCAACCTGGGCTTCTCCTACTGTTCTTGAGTCCCATTTTCTTGTCTTCTTTTCCAGCGGCAGCCGCTTGGGAGGTCTCGTGACAGTGTCATGCTTCTTTTTCAATCACGGAGAGGTAGGTGCTCAAAATATTCCAGAACCTTTCTTGGAACTACAGGTTTCTGCTTTAATTTCTTTTAAATTGTATCTGTAGTAGCATTCTTTAAATGCTTACTATTTTGATCTATATTTATTTGTTATTTATTTTCACTTAACTTTTTGTGCCCATCTCGTGCCTGTTTCATCTCCTGTGATATAATCGGTTGTGACTTCAGGAAATGGTGGATCTGTAACAAATTTTGCATAACTTTTAGTTATGAAATATCATGTTTTAGGAATAATATAATTTTTTAAAAATGTGATATTGGGGATGGAACCCAAGGTCTTTGCACTGAGTTGCATCCCCACCCCTTTTTTGTTTTTTGAGATAGGGTCTCACTAAGCTGCTAAGTTGCTCAGTCTGGGCTTGAACTTGCAATCCTCCTGCCTTGGCCTCCAAGAGTGCTGGGACTGTGGGCCTGCACCACCACATTCAGCCAGGGATCATACACTCAAGTATCCTTTGCAGGACAGTTTATTATATAGACAGAGTTTCATATGCTTAAGGCCTTTAAAGACAACAGCATTACAAAGCTCATGGACTTGGATCCAGGCTGCTTGGTTCAGATCCTGACTCCGCCATTCAGTGGCTGTTCCACCAGAGCACCCAGTTATATTTATCTCTTTGTGCCTCAGTTTCTTCTTTGAAAGTAGAGTCTCATGATTATCACAAAGCTAAGTTTTGTGAAATTGTTAGAGTGAATTGTATTTCATTTATTAGTATTACTCGTAGTTTAGTTAAAATTAAAATCGAATATAAAGTGCCCAATCATTTCTTCCTCTAAATTAATTGTAGCTGTAACTGAATTTCTGTTAATGTATCTCAGTCCACATTTCTTTCTTGGGAAGGTTTATGGGGAGGGCACCTAGAAAGGTCGGTGGCTTTGTATGAATTCGCCCTATCTATCTTAGCTCTTACCCTGTGACCGCAGTGTGTGCATGTGTGCGTGTTCTGAAGCTCTCAGGATGAGGATCATGCCCGCACTTAATGCTCTTGGGCTTTTTAAAAATCAGCAAGTCCCTGTGGATATTCGCCTGGAACACGGTTTTAGAATCACAGGAATACACTGATGGAAAGGGCTTAGGGTTAGAGCAGAGTGGCCTGAGATCCTCGGTGTCCTGTGAGCTGGAGAATGCGCTGGCTCCTCCTGCCCACGGCGCACTGGGAAGCTGGGATCCTGTGAGCATGACCTAAGAAGTGGGGAATAACAGCTCAGTAAGGAAGAAGGGCGCCTTGTGTGCGAACAGGGAGCGCTGGAGGGGAGGGCTCAGGGACGCTGGGGAGCCTAGATGCAGTCAGAAAGGCCACTGTTGGCCACGCACAATGGCCCGTTGTGTTGCGCTCGGAGCCGCTGCGTGATCCGTCCGAGCTTATGTTGTCCTACAGTTCTGACACTCGTGCAGCGTGCACATCACGTCGCACGCAGACTTTGCCGTTTTTGACAGTGGGGTCCACTGTTCAGATTTTCTTTTTAGTATTTTTCAGCTACTTGGTTCTTTAAAGGCATCACTTTCTTGGAAAATGGTAAACTAAATGTGATTAGAATTTAAAAGTATATTTATATGTGACTGTAGCTTTAGGGTAAAAAAGTGACCTTTTCATGTAATGATGTACATTAAAATTTAGAGCATTAACTGCAGTTTTAGGCAAAACATTGGTGAGACAATCGGCAATTAGACATAATTTTATATGTGTTTTGACTGTCAGATTATGGGATTTTTCAGACTTTATATTTTCTGATTTTAAAAATATTGCATAATGTATATAATTTCTTACGAGGGGAGGCATCTACTCTGGTGATATTTTCATGTATATAATGAATTTTTGTACAGCTTTGTTCACTGGAATTGCTGTTGGTTAATGAGTGGTGCCTTACTTTTTGAGAAGAGGTACTTTAGTCACTTGAGTGAATGCTTTATGTGTCCCAGAAGAGCTCTGAATGACTGCTTGCTGTCAAGTTCGGTTTCCTGTCTTCATTTGCCCTGAATTGGATCTAAGATGGTATATGATATATTTTTAAAATTTTGTTTTCCCATGGATGGTTTTACAGGGAGGCATTTTACCTTAACAAAAGAACTATACAGTGGCGTAGCAGTAACAGGTGAGTCACATTATTTGAAACAGAATCAAAACCTTCCAATTAGTAAAGGAAGCCCTCGTTAGAGTCGCCAGTGAGGAGTGAGGCTGGCTGTGCCAGCCGGCAGGCTGCTGTGTGGTCTCCCGCGCCTCTCTCGGGGTCCTCCTCACTGCTGGTGCATGCCGAGTTTGTTCTGCTGCAGGATGATGAGGGGGCTGTTTTTTATTTTATTTCTTTTGTGGTACCAGGGGACTGAACCCCAGGCTTTCAAACTGAGCTATAGCCCCAGATCTTTACAAAACCTTTTTTATTTTGAGAGAGTCTCACAGAGGTGCTCAGTTGCCCAGGCTGAGCTTAAACTCAGGATCCTGCCTCATCCTCCCTGAGGGCTGAGATTATCCATATATAAGGCTCTTACATATTTATTGAAAAGCATTTACCTGAGAATAAAGAAAGTCTAAATCAGTGTTGTTCTCTAATTTTTGTCTGTTAGAAATTCTTCTTGTGAAATAGGATTGTTTAGCTTTTCACAATGATATTTTAAATTATTAAATACAATTGATATTTCATATAAAATGTGTTCACATACATGTAGATATGAACATATAAGGAAATGGTTTTTTAAAATGTATTCTCCCTCCGCTTCCCTGCTTTCTTTCCTTGCATCTCTCTCTGCTGCTTTCCCGTGTTAGTTGGGCTCTGCTCAGGATGTGGGTTCTGGGCCTTCTGCTGTTGGACTCACTTGCAGGACTGTGCACTGTGTGCCTGGTCCTCCTCCATGCCAGGCGCCCCGACCTGGTGGGTGTGGGTAAGGACGGGCCCCTGGGCCTTTGAGTGTCTGGCCAGTGAGGGCAAGGGAGAGGCCCTCAGGGAGCAGCCGGGAGCTGGCAGAACAGACGCTGTCATCCTTTTAGCTTGCTGAGAGTCTGTTTGGAGCAGATGGGAAAGCTGCTGGAACATAGAGCTCCACAGTGACATGATCAGAACGACTTTTGTGTCAGGTTGTAAACTGTGTAAGTGCACCATTGATTGGTGTTATCTGTGGACTTGGGAGCTTAAATTAAATTTATAATAACTCCAAAATTAAAAAGAAAATAATGTTAATTCACAGTGTATTAGAAAACCAGCCTGCAGCAATGCTTGTGCCCTGGGCCTGCTAGATGCTAGTGTTGTTGCCCATCACTGCCCAAGCTGCTTTTTCCTTCTCCATATTTTGCCTCCATTCTGCTGGTTTCCTTACTCCAGTTCCTGGACGGAACACTTCTTTTCTCCCTTGGACCTTTGCATATGCTCTCTCAGTCTGGGTCTCATGTACTCCCTTGTCCCTTGCCCCTTGCCCCTCCTACCTGTCCTCCACAGCTGGATGGTTCAGGTTGCATTCCTATTGTGGCCTTCATTTCTTCTGCAGATCTGAGTACACTTTGTACCATTTTGTTTCATTTTGAAGACTTTATGTAGCACGGTGGTGAAGATCTGCTGCAAACACAGTCATAGTTTTTAAATCTGTTCTAAATGTGCATATTTTGCCTTCATTTCTTTGAAATGTATTTTTTGCTGGATGAGAATTCTAGGGTAACAACATTATCTTTCAGCATATGGAGGCATCATGCTCGTTTCTTTTTCCATTGTTTGAGGGCTCGGCCAAAGTCCCCATTGTTCTTCCCTCCCTGAATATAACATCTCTCTGGTGGCTTGCAGGTCTTCTCTGTGTTGGCTCATGAGTCTTCTCTGTGGTACCTCGCGGGTCTTCTATGGTGGCTTATGGGTCTTCTGTCTGGTGGCTTGGGGGTCCTCTCTGTGGTGGCTTGTAAGTCTTCTCTGTGGTGGCTCACAAGTCTCTGGAGGCTCAAGGGTCTTCTCTGGTGGCTCATGGGTTTTTCTTTGTGAGGAAACAGGTGTTCCTACTGTGACAGCTTACAGGTCTTCCATTGACCACTGATTTTTCTTGGTATGATGGTGGTGAACTGGAGGTGCCCTCCTGTGTGTGGACCCTGTTCCAGGTTCACTGAATACCACTGATCCATGGGGCAGCTATAATTGGTTGTGGGAAATTATTTGTTTGTATTTTCTCTTCATATATTTGATCTTCCTCATTTTCTCTCATCACCTTTGGGAATTCCAATAATATGAACAGTTACATTCAGCTTATTTTGGTATTGACACTTCTGGTGTTTTTCTCTCTTGTGGCTCCTTTGGGCTGTTTCTCTTCCCATGGCCCAGAGCTCTCTCTGTTTGGACTGTTGTCCTCACTGTCTGGTGAAGCTTTCTTCCTTTATCTTTTTCCTTCTTTCCTACTTTAGAATTCCGTTTTCCCCACAGGGCTTCCATATCTTTGTTGAAACTTCCCATCTGTCCATCCATTCTATCTATACAATTCTATACATTTTTTCCCCCTAATTATTATAGTTGTTTCGGACATTATCTTCTAATGCCAACATTGTATTACTTATTTTGTTGAAACTTCCCATCTGTCCATCCATTCTATCTATACAATTCTATACATTTTTCCCCCTAATTATTATAGTTGTTTCGGACATTATCTTCTAATGCCAACATTGTATTACTTATGGATGCAACTCTGTTTTCTCCTGATCATGGGTCATCTTCTCGCCTTTATTTTATGCAAAGCATTTTGTGTAAAGGGTGCAGACTGAGCTAGGACCTCCACCCGGGGCATCTTTTCACCCGTCATTGAGCCTGAAGATCTGGATTCCTGTGTGTGCTGCTGGGCAGGGCAAAGCTGCAGTTTGAATTCATGTTATGTTTTATGCAGTTTAAGTAGAGATCAGTTGGCCTCTGGGCTTGGTCTCCAGCGGTGCGCTGCTCAGTTTGGGCTGGTGCCTGTGGTCTTACCAGTATTTGATCTGGAAGTAGATGTGTTATCGAGTGTTTAGAAATGGCTCACCAACAAAAGTATCCCAGGTTCTTCTTGCCTCCAACAAAGAACTAGACAAAACAAGCCAGAAGCAGTGCCAAAACATTTATTTGAAAAGTGAGAGGTGAAGGGATAAGGAAAGAGAAACTAGCTCTGCAGAATGAACTTGGGCAAACGAGAGAGAAGTACACATTGTGTCTGAAACGCAGCACGGCCATCGTGGGGAGTTAGGCTAGCACATGCCTGTGGCGACCTCTTCTATGCTGTTCATATCTCGGGGGAGGGCGAGAGAAGTTCTTCCTAGGGGTCCTGGGACCCAGGGTGGACAGGTCCTGCCCATGTCCCAGCCGGCTGCCGTGCCCCGTCTCCTGTCTCAGATTCCCTTTGGGCTTCTCACCCAGCTGGTGCCCATCTCTGGATTCAGCTCCAGCAGGCCCAGGAGCCTGTGCACTGTATGAGATGGTGAGACCTGAGTCCTTCTCCCCCTGCTGCTCCTTGCTGTGCTGGCTTCCAGCTTGAGTTTTAAGAAATCTCTTTTCTACTGGCTCCAGCCAGAACCTTCTGTCTTTGGCAGATCTGCACCTCAGCTGGGCGCTTGCCCCGGGTGTGAAGACGCAACCAGCAGCTGCGGTGCATTTAGCGGCATCGGGGCCACTGTGACTCTCGTGGTAGAAATCAGCACAGGAAGACTACTTTCTTCTGTGGCTTTTCCCCTCCAAATTATTTTGAAAAATTGAAGCCTAAGGAAAAGTTTTAGATTTGGTTTCACTACCAGTTCCGTATTTTGCCTCATTTACTTCCTCTCTCTCATACATGTCCTACATCCGCAGAGAAACTTCTGATCCATTGAAAACAAGTCACACTTCATGGGCTCCTCTCCCCTAAAGCAAGGACGTGCCTCCTGACCCCACACTTGAGAGGTGTGACAGTGACACTCATGCAGTAGTCGTAATATGGGCCGTATTCACATTTCCACACTTGCCGCAGTGAGCCCCTTTATGCTTCTGTGTGGCGTCGTGCATTGGGTTTGGGACCAGTCCTCTCCTGGAGCTACCACCTCATCTCCGAGACGGTCCGTGTGGAGCAGTTCCTCTGCCTTCTGTTTTCTTTCCCCTTCCCTGGGCGCTGACGTTTCTGAGGAAGGCCAGCAGTTGGACGGGGCGGGTCCGAGTCCGAAGAGAGGCAGTGTTGTGGAGCCCTAGTCATGGTGCCTCGGGCCGAGAGACTGTTTTCTCCGTCAGTGAAGTTCCCACATCTGTCGGTTTGGAGGGTGTCAGAGTCAGCCACTGTGAAGGTCCTTGTAACATTTACCAAGTGGTCTCGGTGCCCACGACGCTCCTTGACTGAGTCAGGTGTTACACTGGCCATCCCAAATGGCAGTGTCCTAATTCTTTCATTTTTATCTACATTTAAAAATCACTGTTTTTATGAGGACAGCCCCCCCAGCCGTTTTTTTTAACTATTACTATACATGCACAGATTCTTTTTATGTTGTTTTAAAATCCACTTACATCATAATTCCTCTTGTGTTTCCCGGGAGGAACCCTCCTTTAAGATGATAATTTTAATACATTAAAATTGGCGTCACCTAACCGTCCAGCTCAGCAGAGCTTACATATGTGCGCAGTCACGTAGCCATGATCCAGATCAAGATACCGGCTACTATGTTGTATTTTCCACTTTTTATTGTGATAACATATACATAACATTAAATGTCATCATCATAGCTAGTTTTCAGGGCACAGCTCTGTGCTAGGAAGTGCATCTGTGATGGTACGTAACCGTGGCCACCATCCATCTCTGTTCTTTGTCTTCCAGAACTGCAGCTCTGTCCTCTTAACAGCGACTATAGCCTTTCCCCACCCTGGCCACTATCATCTGTTTTCCTTCTCTTTCAAAATGTTTGTTAGTACACGTTTGCAGCACAGCGTTTACGCTCACCTTAAAGGCTGGTGCATGCACATAACTCGTCTTCTTACTTCTCTCCCTCTTCCCCTCAGCTCCTCCTCCCTCCCTCCCTCTGTCTCTGGAGCCTTTCCCTTTTGCAAAACATCTGTCTCTATTTCCCATTCTGTATGTTTTATTTTGTTTTACAAATTGTTTATACTTTGGGTTTCTCATGTAAGAGAAGTTCTGTGATAGTTAATGTTCTGTGTATCATTTGTTTCACTTAGTACTGTTGACATGTATCCCTTGTCCTACGAGTGACTCAGGTATGTCCTTAATGGCACAGTGTACTCCATCACATGTAAATAGCACTTTCTTTATCACTCACCTGTCGGTAGACATACAGGCTTCTGCCAAGATTCAGCATTTATGAATTGTGCTGCTGTAAATGTGAGTGTGTGTGAAGATACTGGCTGTTTCAGCCCTTGGCAGGGTCTCCTCACCCTATAGGAGTGCTTGGCACTTTGGTGTTCTCTCTCACTGTGGAGACCCTTGGCCTGCTCAGGGCTGTGTAAATAGAGTGGTCCTTTCTGAGGTCTGGCTTCTTCCTCCCAGCCTGTGTCTGCAGTACTTTCCATGTAGTTCTCCACAGTGCTGCTCACCTCTTCCTATGTTGTGGAATCCGGAAGTTGCTTCCTCCACTCTCCTGTCAATATTGCTCTTGGCTTTCCTCTTAATTTTAGTAATTCTGATGAGTGGAACCTGCCCTTCTGCAGTTTGAGTTTGTAGGTCTTTGATGAGTGCTCCTGGAGAGAACCTTGTTTGCTGCTTATCGGATTTAGATATTCTTCTCCATGGTTCCCAGGCAGTGTGGTACCCTCATGGAAAAGAGCACTTTCCCCATGAAGTTGTGGTGGTTTGCCATCCAGAAGATGACTGTAGGGATGATCTAGAAATGCAGTGTGTGTTTAATCTTTTAAAATATCGCAGTAAAAGAACTTCGCCAGGCACCCCTCACACCTCTCCCCTCACCTCAGACACACTTGCCCATCAGCCTCGTCACTTTCCACAGCAGTTCTGGAAAGTCCTCCTCCTCGAGTGGCTGTAGGAAGTGTGAGCGCCTACAGATGCAGTGGCTGCTGCCCCCAGCACCATTCAGTGGAAAGCAGGCTGATAAAAACGCAATGCCGCATCCTCATCCACCGCATGCCTGAACCCCACCGACACCGTGCGGCTTCCTGCTCTTCCCTATAGACAGGATGACTGAAAGGGGAAGCATTGTTTTGAGTCGATTTAGGACATAAGGCAGCACATCTAGAGACCCTCAGGAAAGAGGACTTCTAGAACTGCTTCAGAAAGTGGCGAGAAGGATGGATAAGTGTTTTTGAAGCAAGGGAGAGTATTTTTAAGTGGAGTCATGGCACTGTGCCTTTTGCTGTAATGATACTTATTTTTTTATTTGTTTGTTTATTTTGGTGCTGGGGATCGAACTCAGGACCTTGCACTTGCCAGGTAGGTGCAGCACCACCCAGCTGCATCCCCGGCCCAGTGATGTAAAAGTATTTCAGCATTCACCTTATGTCTTTGATCACGGGTAATATTTTCTAAGTTTGTTTCTAGCCTTTCAATCTTTCTATATTAGTCTTTTAAATCTTCAAGCCAGTGTCATACAGTGTTAAATATTGTGACTTTCTAAGTTTGCTCTCTGGTGGTGAAGTCTCCAGCTGGCACATGGCTGTTCTGGGCCTGTGTGTTTCTGTGTAAGTTTTAGGATCACTCTGTCACTGCTGCTTCCTTTTTCAACTTGTGCACAATTTGCACACAATTTTAATTGTGGTCACTGAAACTCCAAGTCAGTAGGGAGAACTGACACCCCAAACATGTTGAGTCTTCCAGGACACCAGCGTGGCTATGTTTCACCTCTCTTCACGTGTGTCAGTTTGTGTGTGTCTGTCGTGCCCCTCATATCTTCCGTTGGCTAATTCCTGGGTCTTCTGTGCTTTTTGGATACTGTTCTCAATTATTTTTTTTGGTACCAGGGATCAAACTTGGGACCTTGCACTTGTG
Organism: Fukomys damarensis; assembly: GCF_012274545.1. Classification (NCBI taxonomy): domain Eukaryota; kingdom Metazoa; phylum Chordata; class Mammalia; order Rodentia; family Bathyergidae; genus Fukomys; species Fukomys damarensis. The sequence goes on from NW_022900919.1 coordinate 651,594, forward strand.
AGGCAGGTGGCGGAACCACTGAGCTAAATCTTGGTCGTACTGTTCTCACTTCTTTTGAACATTCTTTCAGCCTTTAAACATTTCCTTTGTGGCACAAAAAGTATTTACAAGATCGCCTTGTACTTTCTTGACCCAGATACAGAATCTGGTATTGTCCAAGGAATACTGGATTCTGTCAGGGGAAATGGTATTTAGTGAGCACAGTCTTGGGTTGCTGGGGACGCCCCAGTCACAACACTCACAGTCACCAGGTGGGGGTCGCCCAGGTGCCTGAGCTCCGTGGAGGACTGGCAGGAGGATGTGGGGTGTGCACAGCGCAGTCCCAATCCTGAGGTCTCTTTCTCAGCGCTGTTTTGCACTTCCCACTTCTGTTCTTTGTGGGAAGTCTGGTTTCATATTGCACCATTTAAATGACGTGTGGAAAGTACTTCTCCTTGGCGTCTGTAAGTAGCAGCCTTCGCTAGGTGTGTCCTAAGGTGAATTTAGGGAGCTCTTCACACATTCTGAATGTTCTCGTTGCAGTGCACCCGCGTGATGTGGACCCCACCTCTCCGAGAAAGCTTCTCGTACCCTTTCCTTGTGCTTCAGATGTTGCTAGTGACTCATATTCTCAGGTAATTTTCACTCATTTTTAAATAATTGACACTACAGTTTAAGTTGCCATAATAAAACAGGTCAGCACTGTCCAGATGATCTCCTGTTGAAGTAGTGTAAAGATTTCCAGACCAAAATTTACACCGGGCGCCAAACACTGCGTCGTTCTGCCTCCACCCGGCTTCCCTTGTCCTCGCCGCTCAAGGCCACACGCCCACTCCCGCTTCCCGTGGCCGCCGCCCTGCGTCTGTTCTGTTATGGCCAGAGGAGGGGCTGGCCTGGCGGCTGAAGCCATCTCCTACCTTCTCGGCATCCGTCCCCAGGACCGCGTGGCCAACAGAAAGCCATCTTGGGGGTCCTCAGATGCTCGGAGAGCCCCTGCTGGAAATTCGGGGCCGGGCAAGGCTCGCCCCTGTTCTGGGGCCTCAGCCAGCAACTCTCTGGCCGAAGCCCGGAGTGGGCACGGACCGAGCTGCGGAGAATGGTGAGGGAACGGGCAGAGAGCGGTCAGCCTGAAGCTGCCTCTCACCAGGGCTCTGCCGCGTGGGAGGGTCCAGAGGCACCCTCGGGTCGTAGCAGGCTGGGCCCGTCTCTCCTGCACTGCCTGGTGCGGGTGTGGTGGCTTTCACGTGGTGAGCTCTGTTGTCTGCCTGTCCCCGGCCTCACTGCCTTGCCCTGAATCCTCTCGGGATGGGGTTCAGCGCTTCTGCAGCAGCTGCAAACACAGGACCACTGGACTGGCCACCGTGCCCTACGCCCCGGGAAGGGGTCCCCTGCCTGTCCCTGGGCGGCGGCCAGGACGGAGTGCTGTGGGAGGGTGAGTGCTGGGCGCTGGCCCCGCGGGAGGTCCTCGCTGCTCTCCCATGTCCAGGGCTGCGGGGAGGAGGCCTGCGGTCACTTTTTGTTTCTGTTTTATGAGTATGTGCTTGCGGTGTGTAATGTTTACATCCCATTTAGGGAGTCGGTACCTGTGCTTAACGTATTGCTTTTTATTCCCTGCTGCACTCCTCCCTACCCCTTTCTCCACCTCTAGATTCTTACTGTATTTATATTTTGAGTTTCTCATATGAGAGAAACCCTGTGATGTTTAAACTGTGTCTGATTTATTTCACTGAACACGTGGTCTCACGGTGCATCCATTCTCCCACAAAGGACCTGTTTGTCCTGTTCGGCGGAGTCCTCCCTGGTGTAGGACACCGTTTCTTCTTCAGCCATTGCTCGTGGTTGGACACATAGGCGGCTTCCAAGATTTAGCTACTGTGAATGGTGCTGCTGAAATATGGGTATGCGTGGGTCACCGTAGGTGATGCCTTTAGCTGTCTTGGGAAGAAGCCTAGAAGGGGAACAGCTGGGTTGAGTGGAATTTGTAGTTTTAGTTTTTGAGGAAGTTCCACACATTTCCGTAGGGGCTGTACTAGTTTACACTCCCACCAACAACAGTGGGGGGAGTCTTCCTTTTTCCCTGCATCCTCACTAGCATTTGTAATTGTTTGCTTCTTTGATACCATTCTTTCTGAGGTAAGATGAAATCTTGGTTGTCTTTAATTTGCATTTCTGTAATGGCCAGCGATGTTGGACGGTCTTTCTTGTATTTGTTGGCCATTTGTTCTTCTGAGATGTGTCCATTCATTTCAGTTGCCTATTGTTTGATTGGGTCTTTTATTTTGGAGGGTCTGGCTTTTTGAGTTCTTTGTAAATTCTAGATCCTAGTCCTCTGAAGAGTGTCTGGCAGACATTTCTCCCATTCTGCAGGCTTTCTCTTCAGCCCTTTGGCTTTGTCCTGTGATTTGGTGTGATTCCGTTTGCCCTTTCAGATGCTACTGGTGCAGTTCATATCCTGCCGCTTTTAAGAAGCTTCGTTACACCTGCCGCCTGCATAGTCTGGGCTCTGCTCCCCTTGCCAGGTGATGAGTGCTGGCCCTGGTCTGCAGCTGTGTCCCCTCTGCCTGGAAGTCCTGTCTTCCTGGAATTTGCTAGAGGCTGCTGTCCTGCCTGCCACTTTGGGGCTGCTTCACCTGCTGCCTGCTTCTGTTAGGGGCTGCTTGCTTCTGGCTTCTCTAGGTACTTCTGTGGCAAGCTGTTTATTTTAGCCCCCAAGGAGTTTTTCTCTTTTTTTTTTTGGTTTTTCTTTGTGGTACTGAGGACCACAAAGCTGAGGACCACTGAGTTGCATCCCCAGTCCATTTTTTATTTTTTGTTTTGAGATAGGATCTTACTAAGTCCCTAAGTTGCCCAGCCCCTGCTCTGACTTGCATCCTCTTGCCTCAGCCTCCCCAAGTGCTGGGATTGTAATAAGCTGCCTCTACACACACAGTAATCATTTTTATTTGGCCCCACCAACCGCCTTCTTTCTGTCTTTTGTTTCCCACTGAAAGCTTTAGGCTCAGACTCACCCTCCAGGCACCTTCCCTCAGTTCCAGTGGTGCGGCTCCTGCCTTGCCTGTGTGGCACTGGGGGCTGGTGTGACTGACTGCGGGAGCCTTGTCCCTGTGACTGTGGAGGTTTTAGCGGCTGGAGTCTGTGGCAGGAGGTCCTACCTCCCTTCTGGAGTGAGGCCACTCCTGCCTTTCCTCGAGTCCGCGCCTCCTCCCTGACATCTCCTCTGTCTGCTGATGCTCCTGGTTACCACAGGCCTTTCTTGTGGGGCGAGTAGCTGTCTCATCTCCTGCCGAGAAATGAGAAACTTATGGGTGGGGGTGGGGGGGCTGCTGGCCTGGAAGCCGCTGTGTGGATGTGGGCGAGGGGAGCGCGCTGCTGTGGAAGAGGCGGGAAACTGTTCCTCTGTCTGGGATCATTCATGAAGCCAGCAGGCTGTTTTATTTCTGCAAATTGGCCTTTTCCAGTTTTGACTGATCTGTGTTTTTGAGATGAGGTTTTTTGTTTTGTTTTGTTTTTTTCTGAGACAGGGTCTCACTATGTAGTTGAGACTGGCCTGGAACTCACTATGTAGCCTAGGCTGGAACTCACAGCGATCTTCCTGCTTCAGCCTCCCAAGTGCTGGGATTACAGGCACGCGCCACCACACCTGGTGTTTGAGATGAGGTTTTATATAAATCACAGATCCCGGTGCAGTCTTAGCTGTCTCTTGATGGTTCTCATCAGCGTTTGGACCTCCTTTCTGCTGTCGCGGGTCTGTGCTGTAACCACACCCTCGCCAGCTGGTCTCTGCTCTTCCATTCCTTCCACTCTGGAGTCCTGTGGCCAGCTGCAGTGTTAGGACCTGCGTCCGCTCCAGGGCCTTTGTTGATGATGCAACGAGTCGCATTAGTGTTCAGAGGCGGTAGCGGGGTGCGTTCCTCCTGGCAGAGACTTCAGTCTTTGTGACTGTGATCTGTAAGAAACACATAGGCTTTACACAGGGGCTGCTTGTTTGCATGCATGTTTGCAGACAAGCACACAACGGACATGGACGTTGCACAGGCTAGAACTTTTCATCATACATGTTCTGTAGGTCCATTAAAGAAGGCTGTATTTCACCTAGTTCTCTTGCTTTATATTTCACTAATCGGTTCCTGAGAGTGTAACACATTTCTGCTCGCTGAACTGCCAGTGGTGCGTGCATGGCTGTCCCATCGCTGGTGTTGGCTGGCATGGGATGATCCTGTGCATGTGGCCCCCTCGTGATGGAGTTCAGGATGCTTGGTTCGATTCGCATAGCAGAGAGAGGGTAGTCCTTTGGGGAAGGGATCTGGAAAAAGTAAAGAGAGGCATGAGTAACCCTCAGCAGGCGCCCTGACCTCCATCCACACTGCCTGTCGCCTCGGGATGTCCACACTCACTGTCCACCCCTGCAGAGATGCGGTATTTGGGAGCTTCAGCTGGCTCACAGGCCGAGGAGAAAGTGACTGTCTCATCCCCAGTCATGACCCTGCTGAAGCCAGCTCCAGACGGGGCCCTGCCTCGGCCTCCCCTGTCATCCCATGGAGCTCAGATCTCCCCAGCTGCCTGGGCCTGGGTGTGAAGTCCTGGAACCCACCTCTTCCTGTCACGTTCGTTAGACATCTTGTCGTTGCAACAAGTCAGTCTACATAATTGTTTAAAAATGTCTTATTTACAGTAAAATTTGAAAAATTCAGTGATTGTACTGCTCTGCTCCCCCCACCCCAGGCTGTGGGATTTCACAGTGAGATAGGTGCTTGCTTTGCACAGGGGAGATGTGACTAGGTCACTGGCTCAGTTTGCGTCAGGGCCTGTTGAGTTCTGATCTGCAGCAGCTTGTGGTTTTGCCAGTCTGTTCTATGATAAAGTCACTGAGACTTATTTTATCTTTTCAAGGGCTGCGAAACTTCACAGAGGAAGCCTGATTGCGCTCTGCCTGTCCAATGTATTCTTCATGCTTCCGTGGCAGTTCGCTCAGTTTGTGCTGCTTACCCAGGTGAGGTGGGCGTATTCTATTCTATTCTTTTCTATTATTTAGTTTTGGTACCGGGGATTGAACTCGGGACCTTGAACTTGCGAGACGGATGGCAGCACCACTGAGCTACATCCCTGGCGAGGTGGTTGTATTTAAAACCCATTTCAGCTTAATGTGTTTAACCTTGTGAAATAATTCACATTAAATTATAGCTGAGCTGTTAGTTGATTTAGGCCTAAAACTTCTCTAGTTAATGCTTTTAAAGAGTCCAAAGTGGAGAATGTGTAAGGGTTCTTCATGAATATCAGTTACTGACTTAGTAGAGCGCATAATTGAACTCAGATTTGTGAGAGTCTCGTCTTCGTTACTTAGCATTTGTCATCTCCCTTAAAAAGAGCTCCAGGCTATGACTTTAGTTTCCCTCCAGTGAGCGGAAGTATTTCTCACAAGCAGAAGGTGCTTGTGTCACGATGGCGCCTTACTGCCTCACTCCCAGGGAGCACCAGTGAGTCCTGGTTGAGCGCACTCCCTGCACCAGGCCGAGTGTGCCTGCGGTGGGCGGGCTTCTGCCTCTCATCCCGTGGAGGGTGGAGAGGAAGCAACCTGAGAGCCCTGGGGGGTGCTCTGTCCCCACACTGCTGCTTTTGCTTTCTGTTGTGCTGGGCCTGTCTGTACGAAGCAGCTGATGAGATGCTTTTTCTTTTGAGACGGAGTCTCACCGTGCAGATCGGCTGGCCCTGAGCTCCCTGCTGCCTCGTCCTGGCTCCCTTCCCATGCCCTCACCCTCCACCTCCCTGATAACTACCATTTATTTTTAATTTTGCTTTTCAAAATATTTTATTCTGGGCTTCTCATGCAACAGAAGCTGCAATATTTAACCTTCTGTGTCTGATTTATTCTACTTAGCATTGTGAGTTGCTTTTTAATATTGTGAGTTGTGAATGTGTTGCCTCAGAAATAGAGGCAGACCTGGGTTTGAGTCCAAGCTGTTCACTAGCTTTTTGACTTAGACAGAAAACTTATCTGATCTTAGTTCCAGCTTTCTCATTTCTGAACGAGGGAAAACAGAACAGCCTGCTTTCTAGGATCAGATGAAGTGACCTGTGTGAGCCCCTGGTAGTCAGCAGATGCCACTCATGGGACTGGTTGTTGCTGTGTTTTAGAAATTGGCTTGCTGTGTACTCACTTCTTCCTTTGATCTGGCCTTTAGAGTCCTTTGTCTTCTTAGCTAAGTGATGTTTAAGGTCTGCTTCTGGTTTAAATTGCCTCCCAATTCTCTGATTCTGCCCTTAGGTGTGGGGGTACTGCTCAGCCCCTGGAGTGGAAAGGGGTGTCCAGTGCAGGAGATGGCCTTGCTTTTGTCTTGGGGTTGTGCCCTGCCTCTCTGTGGAGCTCGTGTTGCCAGCGACTCCCCTCCCCTTGGTTACCCTGCCGTGCAGTTCTCCCCATGGCCACAGATGGAGAGCCTGGAGGGGTGGCTTGTAGATTTTCTTACTAATGGCAGCATCTGTTATAGTACTTGGGCTAGGAGACCAGATGAGTGGAACTTGGGGTGTCTGCCGTGCAGTGTGCCAGTGTGCTGTGTCCAGGAGGGGAGGTAGAGTGGGCGGAGGGACTGTGAACCAGGCTAGAGAGGTGCACTCTGGTGCCTTGCTTCATAAGCAAGACAGGGTCACGTGTCATCAGCTGATCCATCCAGATCATTCCAGAGCTCTTAGAGTTCTCCATAAACAGCATAATTTTCTCCAAAATCAGAAAGAAATTTAAAAATGCCTTCATAGTAAAAGCAATCTTTTTAATTTGAAATTTGCTTAATTTGATTACAACTAATGCTTGAATGCTTACATTAATGAAATAGAATGCTAGTGGAGATACTTGCAGTAGTAACTAAGAAGGAGAAATTAATGTATTTTTACACAAACATACATTGCCTAATTATTTTTAAATTTATTGTACCTTCGCCAATTATGTATTAGTAGTCATGTTGTAATTACATTTTCATCTGTTTATTGGACAGGGCACTTTTTATTGTACCTATTGACCGCAGAGTCAACCTGATATTAAAGTGAATTGTTTTGGGTAATCCACAAAGCAGGCAATTCCCATGGATAATTGAGAGAAGTGTGGATGGGAGAGAAAAGTCAGCCAGGATTTGCTACTTTGGAATATTGACCATTTTCTATAATAAATTGACAGAAAAAACTAAGGAATTCACTTTCTGTACGACTATGAATCAATTTTAAACAGTAATTTCTAGTTTATCCTTACAGGTGTTCATTTTAAATTATGACTTTACTTTTAACTTGCTTCTTTCTGACTTTCAGGTTGCCTCCTTGTTTGTGGTGTATGTTGTGGGGTACATCGATGCCTGTAAACTACGGAAGGTCATTTATATGCACATGGTAATGGTTTGCTCATTGTTCACATTTAGTTTGACCTTGAAGTTGACTAGGAGGTGGTTTGCCCTGTGAAACCCATCCTGTCTTAGTTCCACCGCTGCAGAAGGGCATTCGAGGCTGTGAGGCTGGCAGCACAGTGGCCCCCGGAAGGTTTGGAGTCGTGTTTGCTGTTGGAGGCTGTGCCACGCCTTTTCTGTCTCACAGGGAAGAGGAGTTAATGCAGTGGAGGGGACATCGTGTGATGCCCGTGTCCAGCTGTTAGGTGAAGTGGGTGTCACCCAGGGACCTGCTATCCGAGCCCAGGAACAGCATCAGGAGCCCCTGGGGAAGGAAGGGAGTCAGGTAGCGCTGTGTGGGCAGTGCTGGGCGATTGGGCAGCTTGTTGGGAAGAGGCAGGAATTAAAGGACGGGAAAGAAAGAAGGCAGCGCAGCGAGGCCAGTACCAACAGGGCATCCCTGTCAGGGTGGAGGTGGCGCTGTGGGCCGAGGCAGCCTGCAGGTCATGCTGGGCAGCGGGGTAGGGAGAAGCCAGGGTGGGCAGTGGAGCTGAGCGGGAATGACTGGTATGGGACACATTGGTGCTCTCTTCAGCATTAGTTTGATTTGATTTTTTCTTCTTCTGGTCATTTTTATAAATCTTAGCATTTCTGCAATATGCCATTTTGCTTATTCTGTAATAGTTGCTACCTGTATATGACATTTAAGCATAGGGAACTGTGACGGTTAGAACATAAACAGCGTGAGCTGCTTTCCCTCCAAAGGCAAAGTGGGGCTTCGTCCTTCTGTGAGGTCCTGCGTTCCCAAAGCGCACCCGACGCCAGTCGCTGTCCTGACTCTGAAGCGCCTCACTCCGCGATGCCTGTGTCCCCGTAGTTTTGGGCGTCACGTAATAGGACAGTCTTCAGGGGCTGCACCGGGGGACCCTTTCGTGAGTGAGGCTTGTCTTTGCTTGGGTGTTTGAGAGTTGGGTGCAAGCACAGTTGAGAGAGAACTGCTGCATTGTTTAACCCTGCATGGACAAGTCCAGCACATTTTCTTTACCTGTTCTTTGTCTGCTGAGGACTTTCAAATTCTTCGCTCTCCTTGCCTGCCTCCTTTCATTTATGCACAGTGCCATGCACTCTGCACGCCTCCCGGGTGTACATAACAGTGGACTTGCTGGGGGTAAATTTTGATTGTGTTCAACTTCAGAACTACGAAATTATTTCTTCTGAAATGATCTGGCTCCTTCAGATAACAATATATAACAGCTGTTAGTCTACATATTTTTAAAATCTTTGTCAGTCTGGTTGGTATAGAACGGCTTCTTGTGACCTAATTTACATTTTTTCTGATTCTCGGTAAAGTCAAGCATATTTAGTGTGTTTATAGACCTTTTGTGTTTCTGATTTTCTTGTGATATTACTATTCACATCTTTTACCAATTTGTCTAACTATCTAAGAGAAACTTTTAAATAAATGTGATGTTTTGTGTTTTCAGGTAATTTTATGTTACGATGTCGCTGTTTTTGTTCTCTCTGTTTGAGGTTGCATCTCAGTGCAGGGAAGTTGCGTAGCAGTCAGAAGGAGACAGCAGGGCCGCCCCCAGACCCCAAGGCCAGAGGGTGGTGGTCGTTGTTCCATGGGGAGCAGGAGAGCCGCTTTCTGCACCTGCTCAGATCCACTTTTCCCTCTTTAATCTGTCACCGTGATGAATTAACACACATTGCTTTTCTAATATTAAAGAACCTTGCTTTTCAGGCTAAGCAAAATTTTTATATATTGCTCTGTTGTTTCTCTTGGATTTTTGCACCTCTCTTTGTGACTGAGTCAGACAGTCATTGGCTTATTTTTTCCCAAACTGATTACTGCAGTTTTTTTCCACTTTGCAGGACAAACCGTAAATTAAATGTTAAACATTCAGAGTTGGGCAGTCACGTGGTCATATAGGCAGTTATGGTTGGACTGTAGTTTCTTTGCACGGTTCTCATACACATTTTGTTAGACTTACACGTATTCCATCTTTTTGGGTGCTAATCCAATAGCACTGTTACTAATTTCCACTCTGTTCATTTCTGTAGATGGGAAAGCAGTTGACTTGTACTATAACCTGTGTCGTGCAACCCTGCTCTAATTCCTTGGTGGTTCCAAGAGGTTTTTGCCGATTCTTTGGATATTTTTCATAAATAATCATATCATCTCTTAAAGTTCTCCCCTCCCAATCTTTATGCCTTTTATTTCCCTTTCTCGCTGTGTTTTCTAGACCGTCTGGCTGAGAAGTACTAGAGGAAGGGAGCCTTCTTGTCTTTTCCAGACTTTGGGAAGATCTTAGTTTCTCTCTGCAAAGTCCATGCTAGCTGTAGGTTTGTTGTGAATGTTCTTTATCAGCTGATGAAATTTCCTTCTTTTCCCAGTTTTTTGAGAGTTTTTACCATGAGTGTTATCGTGAGTGGGTATTGAATTTTTGTCAGATGATTTTTCCCGATTGTGTGCACTTCGTTCAGTCTATATTAATTGCTTTTTAAATGTTAAACCAGCCTCAAATACCAGGCATAATTCTTACTTGGTTCTGCCATATGATTCTTTTTATGTACTCTTTAATTTGCTAATGTTGTGGATTTTTTAAATGTTCTTGTTCATGAGAGATGCTGTCTTGTACTTTTTTGTAATGTCATTGTCTGACTTAGTGCTAGGCTAGTGCTGGCCTCGTAGATGAGGTATGGAGTATTTCCTCTGTTTCCCCACTTCCAGAGGCAACTGTCAGAGGTTGGCATAATTTCTTCCTTAGGCAAGACTGTTCTGGCATATTTCACAGTAGTACCTTTCCCCTCTTGTGCAGAGGCCCGGGGATTTTTCCTCTGACACTTACTGTGAGGACCGTGGAGCTCTTGGAGACAAAATTCACAAATATGTAGGCACCTCCCTGTGCCTGGGTTGACTGGAGCTTTAACTTTCACAGTTGTCCATGCTGACATTCCAGCAGTCTCCAGTTATAGATTCTGAGGCAGGGTCTTGCCCAGTCGCCGTGGCCCTCCCGCATCTGCCTCCCAGGGTGCCGCTGCAGCAGCTAGGTTTGCCTGTGCTCGTACTGGCTCCCACACGGGTCTGCGCGTGGGTTTCTGCTCAGTACGTTGCAGCTGCAGTTCTCAGTGTCTGCCTGGCTGTCCTTTCGGGGTGGCTGTGTGACTGCTCTTCTGGGTCAGAGGGAAGACAAACTGCTGATGGGTCGGTTTGCTCAGCTTTTTCCTCGAAGGACCTGCAGCCTCTCCTGCCGCCCTTCCACAGGTCCTCGTGTCGCTTTGATCATGCTTGCCCGTCGTTAGTTGTGTTGAGCATCTTCCTGTGTACTTCTTGGCAGTTTACAAGTCTCCTCTGGCGAGTCTTTTATAGTATACAGGTTCTGTCTGAGGAAAACTGTATTCACTACTGTTTGTATAAGAAGAAATGACAGGAATGTACATTGCTTTGGGGCCTAAAAATTCAGTAGTGGGTAGTAGATACAATGGTTCAGATAATGAACATTATTGAATAATTTTAATAAAAATACTATTTGTTGAAGCAAGCTGATTTTAAAATTCACATGGAAATTGATATGTACATTGACGAAAGGTAAATCTTCTAGAAGAAAATATGAATTATTTTGAAAGGATTTTTTAAGTTATGGTGCTAAATCTTGAAAACCTAAAAGAAAGAATGAATGATAAATTTGACTAACAAAAATTTGTGATAGTACAAAAATACCACAGAGTAAAAAAACAAAACTGGGAAAAACATTTGCAGTATGCTTGCTTCATAAGGAGCTAGGTCTGTAATTTGTGACAAGTCTCGTCGGATGTACATGTAAGGATGTTCACCTTAGCAGGAAAAACAAAAGAGTACAAAATAGACCCAGAAAGAGCTTGAATGTTGAGCAGTACCCACCCAGAGAGCACATCTATAGAATAGAATACAGTGCTTCTCTTGGTTCACTGAGTGAGATTGGGTTGGACTGGTACGGAAAGCCTCCTGAGACATATTAAGAGTAGAAGCAAGAAACAGTGCAGCTTATGTGTAGGTTCCCATATATGACCTTGAGCTGAAATGCAAACGGAATGTGACTCCTGTGCTTCATGGGAGGACGCCCAGGGAGCCGTCCCAGGGTCTCTTGGGGCAAGAGGTGTGGGATGAGAGGGTGCTGTTCTCATGATGTGTCCCATGCTTGTCTTGGGCCTTTACCATCGTGTGATTCTTACAATCAGTGTTTCACTCGTCTTACGTGTATTAATAGTATTTTTTCTTGGATTTTCGCAGATTTCTCTTGCACTGTGTTTTGTTCTGATGTTTGGGAACTCGATGCTATTGACGTCGTATTACGCCTCCTCTTTGGTGACTGTTTGGGTAAGTGTGACTTATGACTTAGGGACAGGGCTGATAGGAGCCTGGTGGAATCTGTTCTCTGACCCTGGCCCGGAATTCGTGAGGGCTGTCCACAGGCCCCGCGTCACCTGTCCTCTTGAAAGTATCTGCGTGTGGTGCATTGGTCAGGAGCCCACTCCAAGGCCGCATGAGGGGAAAGCCCCAGGGGCTTTCGTGCTGGGAAGCACAGCACCTCTTCCTGCAGCTGCCCTTGCCCTGGCTTTCTGCTCTCAGTCTTCTCCGGCCTTTGGTTCCCGTGCCTGTTCAGAGCAGAGTCTTGTGTTTCCTTCCTCTTTGTCCCCATCAGGCTAAGTATGAAAGTCGTCTCTGTTGAGGTGGCTTTGCCTTTTTCTCTCCGGTCCTTCCTGTCTAAAGCCCATAGGCCCATTTCTTCCACTGTCTTAATTGAGGGTATTGTACTTTTTGAGCAATTTAAGTCACTGGGATCATTTTTGGCTTTTTTGATTGCTCAAACTTATTTTAAAAAAATGAAGCCTCCTGTTTTTTCCATTTTACAAATAATGATTATTCAAAAACCCATTTCTCAGAAATGTGCCTTTTCCCAATCTGAGCCACCAGCTTTGTCATGTGTGGTATGCGACTATATTCAGCCCCAGAAATGAGCCCTTAGCATGTGGTGAAGCAACAACAAAAGCTAGCAGTGGAGTTGCTGTGCTTTGTTTAGTAGTTAGATTCGGAGTTTTTGTAATGAGGAAATGTGATATCCTCGGGCCCGTATTCATGTGGGTACTGTGGTGAGTCCTGTTACTACTCGTGACACAGACACAACTCGTGTGCCTGTGTATGGGAAGCTGTCGAGCTGGAGAGCACCTGTGAATAAGACCTAACTACGTTTTGTAGAAACTTCTTTGATTTCAGTTCACAGCTGCAGGACTATGTGGGAGACAGCAGGTGTAGCTTGGGCACGACGCTGCCTGTGTTTTGATGTATAAGATGCGTGGTACCCAGGATTGCTGAATAGAGTGTGTGTGCACGATACTTTCACATGCTAGGTTTGCCTGCTTCTCGTCATTCGAAACCTGGATTGTATTGTGTTTTGTGTTCTCACATCTTTAAGTTTTAATTTGGCTTCAGAGTATTTGTATCATGATTACCAGCCATATTTCTGCTAAGTTTGAAGTGGGCTTAGCTCCCTAACGGTGATACAGTGTGGGTGTCTGTGTACCAGAAAGAGTTCAGATTTGACAGAGAAGTCGTTAATTGATCCGTTCATTGTTTTAAACTTTTGTTTTATTCATACATGTTTGCAGCACATAATGCTTACACTCAGTAGGGGAGTTGGTAAATGGACGTACACATTTCAGTTCTTTTCCCTCCTTCCCTCCATCCCTTGATTTATCCCAAGAGTCAGTAAGTTTTAGCTTATGGAAACTTTCATGCCTGTATGACTAATATTATAACATTAAAATACCTCTTGAGTTTTAGACAAGTCTGACCTATGAAAATCAGTCCTGGAAATTTGTATCTGGTGATTCTCTTTTCAGTTTTACAAAGCCATTAACTGACCTAATTTCCTTTGGATAAAATAAAGCTGTTTCTTGAAATCATTGACAACAGACATGATCGTGTTGTGATACTGTGTGGGAAGTCAAAAGCGTGCTGGATTTCAGCTTCTCAAATGTGTAATTATTTAGAATAATGCTTATTTGGGTTTGTAAATGTAAGTTTTAACCATTGTTTTCTGTTCAGGGCGTGCTGGCAATGAAACCTCATTTTCTGAGAATAAATGTGTCTGAACTTTGTTTATGGGTAAGAATCAGTCTATTTTAACGCATACGTCTTTTCTCTAAAATATATAATTTATTTTATTTTACTTATGTTTCATTTTTTTATGCAGGGGATCCTACAGTTTTGTAACATATTAGGGCTCAATTTTAATGTGCCAGGTTGCCCTTTTCAGGAAGCAAGTCACGATCAATCAGGGCCAAGCGTAGTAGACTCCACTTTTGTTTGTTTTGTTACCCTGGTGTTTCTTCTGAGGGACAGGCATATGTGCAAGCGACTGTTACAAGGAGTTTAACTGCAGTTCCTCTGTGAGTCTCCAAAGAAATGCATTAATTTGTGAATAAGATTTTATATATATATGTATTTGTGGTTATGGCCTTTGATTTTGAAGCAGTATTATTTTAAACTGAAATGCGTTTTTATCATTTCCTCTTAGTTATATATTTATTTCAAATGTGGTGAAAGCATTTTTTTCTTTAGAGGTATACTTATTTGATATGTAATTAAAGCATTTATTTTTTTCTCCATAGGCTGTACAATTTGAAGCATCGAAGTTAGTTGTTTTATATTTTATTTTCTCTTGTAGGTTGTCCAAGGATGCTTTTGGTTATTTGGAACTATTATACTCAAGTCTTTGACCTCCAGACTCTTTGGCATTGCAGATGATGTAAGTGCATTTTTCCATAAGCATGAAAGATGTGAGAGAAATATACAGGCTAGGAGCAAATTACATGAGTTATTTTAATATATGTGCTGCGAAATGAACACACTTGCTTGAGTTATTAAAGTACCATTTTTATAACCAAATTCTGGCATGAAACCTGTTCACATAAGATTTTATCTAGTTAATCTAAAGCAAATATAATTCTGTATATAATTTTTATTTTCCAAAATAAATTTCTTGACATAATTCTCTTATTTTATTGATGCTTCAATATCACCATAAAAATTCAAAGCAAAACAGCCATGGCACATGAAGCCCGCCTTTTAAGGCCGCCCTTCTCCCCTTGCTCTCTGTGGGCAGTCAGCATGGCTAGAGCGGGGGTTGGTGGCACAGAGTGAGTGGCACAGAGCCGGCCATCAGCAGTGGGGCCATCAGTCCAACCCCGTGGCGCCTTCCTTCTTCTGCGCCATCTTTCTGGCCTCCTCTCCCCAGCTCAGGTGTCTCTGGCGACTGACAGGAGTCTCGGGTAGTCTGGGACCCTGCCTGGAGAGTCCATGTGGCTGTTTTCCTAGCTTCATGCTGTGCGTGGGGACTGCGGGAGGTCGGAGCCTTCAGTTCCTGAGAGAGGGGAAGGTGGGGTGCCCTTGGAGCTGTCGCTCACCAGCAGGCCACAAAGCAGTCACCGTGGCGTGATCCTCAACAGAACTCGGGCCCAGCTGGGGACAGTGGGCCCCGTCACGTAGCGAAAGCTGCCTAGAGCCATTAAGAGTAATATGATTATCACAGTATTTGGCTAAATGTAGTGGTTTCTTTATTTATTACCAGGCTCATATCGGCAACTTGTTAACATCAAAATTCTTCAGTTACAAGGATTTTGACACCTTACTGTATACCTGTGCCGCAGAGTTTGACTTCATGGAGAAGGAGGTAAGGGGTGACTTCTAGCTCTGTTCCCGAGCTTTCGGTCCATTTATTGTGCATGAAGGGTGCTGTTATTTCAGATTCTGTATGTGCTGGCATCTCAGCCGAAAGGAAGATCTGGCAGTGTACAGATGTTTCTGTTTACATAGTGCAGCTCCCTGAAACGCATGGCCCCTTTCATTGGGGTAATTTGGAAAGGATGTGATCAGACCAGCACCATTTTGGACGTGTGAACATGCAAGCGTTTCCGGCCGCCTTCCTTGAGAGGGCCCAGCACACAAGCCCTACCTTCCCATTCATTTTCTGGTTCTTTGAACTATCTGATTGCTTTTAAATATCATCAAGCACAAGTTTTTTATCCCAACAACGTTTCTCTTTCTAAAACTTACTCAGCTGTGCAGAAGGGAGTCGGAGAGTAGGTCAGCGGACTGTGAGACAGGTCTGCAGTGGTGCTTAATGGTCTTGAACCATTGGCTCGCATTTGTTGCATTGTAGTTCACCAGCTTCTGGTCTTCCACGACCAGCAGGCGTTGTGGAGACACAGTGAGATCAGTCAGAAAAGTGCTTTGATATCATAAGCAAAACACATTTTGCAGTACCTTGTGAGCTGTTCTGGTCCTGCAGACATGATTTTGCCTTTTAAACACCGTCCTGGTGGCACTAATTCACCGTATCTTATCTTACCCTCTGGGGTGCGTGTGTGTGACATTAAACTGGTCATGGCCCGCTGCTCCACTTCTGTTTCCCCTGACTCCTTTTGAAGTCGCAGGTGTTCCGCAGGTGTCATGCTTCCCTAGTGGCCTTGGTCTTCTATTACTGTATTTAGGGTTTTGACTTGTAATGCCTGATGATGAAAGTCGTGCCTGTTGAAAGCCTCAGAGAGAGATTATCTCTTAGACATTGAAATGTGTGTCCATCAGAGCCAAGACCCCTTCGAAGGAGCGGTAGGTGGTGGCAGCAGGAAGAAGGAGGAAGCATCAGTGGGGGAAGCAGATATGGAGGGAGTCCCTCAGCACCACCGAGGAGCCTGCCTCCGCGGCCTGAGGCGGCCTGAGGAGGTTGTGGGCTCTGTGTGAAAGGCATTGTCTGTGGAGGCTCAGTGTGACTCCGGCCGCCCAGAGAAAGGCAGAGCTCTTCCCAGGGTGCCATTCTGTCTCTTCAGGTGACCACCTGTAGGGACCATGCTGTTGAGGGAGCTCAGGGCAGGGAGCGTGATGCTTACCCTGGCAGATGTCATTGTGGAGACAGGTGGAGGTGTGCACAGGAGGGGCAGTAGTACGGTCTTACCTGCCTGCAGGTAATACATGTGGAGTGTAAGAAAGCAGAACTGCTCAGGGGTTTGGGCTGGGAATAAAGGAGACAGGATTGTGATATGTAGGACTTTGTTGTTAAGAACACTGTCATTCACTGATGGAAATGTAAAAACATCTTTTTGTTCTCTTGGGGTTTGTGCGTGCGTGCGTGCATGCGTGCGTGCATGCATACGTGTGTGTGTTTGTGTGTGTGTGTGTGTGTGTGTGTGTGTGGGGGCTTAAAATGTTCGCGCACACGAGAGATACGGATCTCTTGGGGTTTGTGCGTGCGTGCGTGCATGCGTGCGTGCATGCATACGTGTGTGTGTTTGTGTGTGTGTGTGTGTGTGTGTGTGTGTGTGGTGGCTTAAGATGTTCGCACCCAGGAGAGATTCAGAGAAGCTTACCATCTAATACTCTCTGCTTACCTCAGATGGGTGGGAAGTCGGACTCCAGACCAGCAGCATGCAGAACACTCTCTGGTCTCCTTCACGCTCACACGTCTGGGAACTGTGCTGTAGTGTTTTCTACTTGGTGAAATTTGTTTATGGAATGTCACATTCATTTTTTATAATGGGAGACGGAGTAAATGGGATGCTTGATGCTGAATATTTGATTTTTCTCTAATGTAGAAATTCGCCTGTTTCATATCTGAAATGAATTGTGTTTGGTTAAATAATGTTTTCTCTAAACAAAGCCTCTCTCTGAATTTCAGACCCCCATGAGGTATACAAAGACGCTGTTGCTTCCTGTTGTCCTTGTGGTATTTATTGCAATTGTCAGAAAGGTATGTCAGTCACTCAAGGGCCCCTCCTAAGAAAGTATTTTCTTGCTTTTATGTAGCAGTCATATGTACTTAGTGGCTGATAGTTGGTCAAAGTGTTTTGTTGATGTATTGAAACACACTCTGCATTTCCTTACCCATAGCTTTTGATGAGTATTCACAAGTCTTAGACAGTTCTGCTCTCTTCCAGCATAAATAGAAGAAAGGGATGAATCCTCTTTTGATATCTGTATATAGTTTGAAAGTCACGGCCAGAGACCACGTGCGACTTGGTTTTGCCTGTTTAATTGTCTCTAAATGTCTGCCTTCCTAAGTGAGAAGTGTCCAGGAACTCCTGAATTGTGCTCACTACGAACCACGCAGCAGAAACAGTACTTGGTAGTGTGTCGATGAACTAGACACGTGTAGACCCCCAGGTGGCTTCCACAGTGGCATTGTAAGCCCTGTGTCAGAATAGAAAAGCACCAGGGTTCAGGGAACAAAAGCAGGTGTAGTATTCTGGTTTCTAACACTTTGTGGACTTCTCAGCTACAGGTGTCTTAAATAATGGGTTGAGCTTAGTCTGTGATGGAAAAGAGGTAAAGTGTGGAACTTCTGATTGGTGGGAGTGGCTGAGGCAGCTGCAGCACCTGCCCTGTATCCGGAGTGGGCTTGGTACTGTGCTCCCTGTCCCCCTTCCCCATCTGCGTGGTGCTCCGTCTTCCCTGGGGATGTCCTCGCGTGCACGTTGCTGCTGGTTACTGGCAGCCCCATGGGGAACGGAGACCACCACCCCACCGGGCAGGTCAGGGGGCAGGTGTGGGCCCCGGGGCTCTGAGTGGCGTGCAGCTCTGGTGTGTTGTGCTTTTCTGCGCCGGGCAGTCAGTGGTCCGTGCCCAAAGATGCTGGGCTCCGTGCCTGCATGTGTATCCCCAGGAGGAGTTTACACCCGGCAAATACCTGAAACTGCTCAATAGCAGCCACAGCAGCCTTGGTGCAGATCATGGTGGAAATGGTTAGATCAGGTTAAAGAAGCTGTGTTGTTTGGTTAGGGAAGAAGAGATTAAAAAAGAGGATAATCATTTTGAAATATTTAAAACCCTATCATGGGAAAATTAAATTATGTTCCTTCTGGTCCTCACAGTTAGGACCGATCCTGGGCTCCCGACCAGAAAAGCCCTGGTGACTAGGAAGGTGCCCATTTGGGCAGCAGCAACTGGCTCTTCAGGGCAGGGTGGGTGGAAGCCAGTGGGCAGAGTGGTGCGTGCCGAGCCAGGGGCTGGGCTTCTGGTCTGGGACGGACCGGTGGCTGCCAAAGATGAGGGCACTGCTGGATGTGACGATGTCTCAGGTTGTGCTGCCTTAATTGTGATATTGTGAATGTCCTCTCCTGTCTCAGTTTTAATTAATGGCTTTTAAAATTTAGAAGACACTTAAAAAATTTTTTTTTCAAAACAGCATTTCTAAATGTTTAAAATTCTGTTCACAGATTGTTAGCGATATGTGGACTGTCTTAGCCAGACAGCGGACACAGATAAGGTAAGTATGCTCTGGAGCATCTCGTTCCTCCTGGCTGTTCATAGACTGAGGCCGAGTAGGGATTTTGTCCTTCCGTGTGTGTGTTGTGGTCTGCACGGTGCCCCAGCTTCTCCCTCCCTCCCCACCGAGCAGGAGCACAGAGTGTCACACCTGTCCAGGCTGCCCGAAGCTGACGTCCCTGTTAGCTCAGCAGGCTTTCAGTGTGAGCAAGGATTCATTCATACCTTACATTTTATACAATGAAAATTCCCAATGGAGCACACAGTGAAATATAGTCAAATGTAAAAAGCCAGAAATTACACAAGAAAATTTGCGTCTAGTCCAAGGTAGAGAGGCTTGGGAAGCAGGGTGTTAACACTTACGCACCGGAGGAAGATGTTCACAGAGCTGACCAAGTGAGTCCAAATGTAGACGATTCCGTAAACATCGTTCAAAGAAAAGACAAAATATTTGCAGTGTGTGATTGGGGTTGCTGACGGGCAACTTGGTTTTGTCTGTTTAATTATCTCTGAATGTCTGCCTCCCTAAGTGTGAAGTGTCCAGGAACTCCTGAGTCGTGCTCACTACTAGCCACGCAGCAAAAACAGTAGTTAGTAGTGTGTGGATGAACTAGACACACGTGTAGACCCCAGGTGGCTTCCTAAGTAAAGATGGCATTCTAAGTGAAGAGCTTCTACAAGTTGAGAAAAATGCTAGAAACACATTGGGGAATGAGTGGAACGCACAGAAGGCAGTTGAGAGGAAAATCCTCAACCATTCCTGCGTTCCAGCACCCGTTCCCCTGACTCCGTTCTCTGCAGCTGTGGGACCCTGTGCCCACCGCTGTGGCCTCTGCACCTGTGCATCTGGCTCGCCGGAGGGCTCGTTTCTCTGTCCATGCATACACGTCTTCCTCCCCGTTGGAGGGACGTGTCCCGGGCCTGGACTTTTCACCCTCATGCCCTGTATCGTGCTCTCTTAGCGTTTGTCTGCGCTTGGGCCTAGATACGGATGTGTTACCTGTGTCTCTGCAAGGGAGGGATCGTGGCTCTTCAACTCTGTGTGGTCTGCTGGGCACACAGTGAAGAGAAGCAGGTGAATGAGTCTCTAAACGTGAGTAGCGGGCAGTTGAAAGGTCCCCCATCCAGTGGTGGCAGCCTCAGGTTCACATGCAAGGCCTTCTGCTTCGCAGTTAGTGGTGTCCAGTGCACACCAGGATGTGAGGAAACAGGAGGGCAGTTCGTCGGCACAGGCACGTCTTCTAGACACACTGACAGAAGGGCAGAGATGTTGCACTATGAGAAAATTCAGCCTCCAGCATGGCGAGGAATGGTTCCATTGCGGTCCAGTCACAGTGGTCTCTATGGAAACAGCCCCACTGTGCATCACCAGAGAAGTTGCTAGAACAGTATACAGTCTGTAATCACACCTGTGTTTACTGTGTACTGGAGCGATCTAGAGGGAATGGAACTGTAACTGTCGGGCTGTGGGAGTAGAGAACCGAATGAGGAAGCGTGTGGTTCTGCTTTCATTCTTCTGTGTGACTTTGGGAGGTGGGAATTACCGACACTGTGTGTGTCTGATTTCTCTCACAACTTGAATGTGCCCGGGTTGCTTCCTCATCTCTAGCTCTGCCAGCACCATGATAAATGGTGTCACACCATCCCGGGGGCACCCTTTCTCTCATTTAGAAATACTTTGCCGTAGCTGTGCCCTTGCTTGGATCTGAAACATTGGGTTGCTGCACAGGGAATGGAAAAAGCTTCTAGTCTGTATTGCCGGAGTTTCTCTTCATTTGAGGTGAGATTACTTCAGAAGAGGTTGAGCAGAAGGCACAAAGTTGGAGCTCCCATAGCATGCAGCGCTGGGAGGGGAAGACGGGACTTCTCCCGGGGACACAGCTGTCCCTTGAAGGAAGATGCTGTGTGTAGACAGAGTCTCAGGACAGTCGAGCCTGTGGAGTTTTCAGTCCCGGAGGCTTGGTGCTCACTTTGGTAGGAAGGGACACAGCTGTCCCTTGAAGGAAGATGCTGTGTGTAGACAGAGTCTCAGGACAGTCGAGCCTGTGGAGTTTTCAGTCCCGGAGGCTTGGTGCTCACTTTGGTAGGGTGAGGTGTGCCAGCCTCTCTGCGTAAATCCCTTCCTCTGGGGACTCAGGAGGTGACGTGGGGGAGGCAGCATCGTGAGTGGAAGCATCTCGGCCGCAGTGAGAAGTGAGAAGACAGCCGTGGTGGCTGCAGGTCAGGAGAAGCAGAGCTCACGCTGTAGTGAGCACATTCACCTGATGTGATCAGTCAGCAGTGATTTGTACTCGGCCTGAAAAGAACAAGGCAGGGACCTCTCACCTCCTTTGCTCGCCCATACATTTCCTGAGTCTGCTAATGTGTCCAGGTTTTGAGCCCCAAAGGCTCAGGCTGAGCTGTGAAGTTGGTCATCGATAGCTTTGCCGAGCTTGTGCTCCAGGCTTGGACCCAGGGGCGGGTCGGCCTAAGGTGCTGTCAGTTCACACTTGGCCGCCTCGGCCCGGGCTTCTCCCTGGACCTGGAGACTTGTGCAGGTGGCTCCCTATGTCATCTCTGTGCTGTCTCGTGAGGCTCTCATGCCGCAGCCTTCCCGCCCGCACGGTGCCTCCCGTCTCTGGGCTCAGCTCCGGAATGTCGGCCTTGTTCTCCACTGCCCTGTACCTCTGCAGAGCCTGCACTGTTGCCTTCACAATGACATCCCCGCCGCGCCACTTCCCTCCCGGGCCGTGTCTCCAGCACCTCCCCGGACTCTTGGCTCGCACCCCCCTGCTCATGCTTGCCTCTGCCCTGGCTGTCCGCCTGTTCTCCGCACCACTGCTGTCTTTGAGAGGTCTCCAGGCACTCAGAGTGGTGGGTCCTCAGCCTGGTCGAATGTGTACCCTGGTCCTGCACCCGCTCCCTCCTTCACTGTCCTCCCTCTCCTGCCCGCCAGAGCCTCCCACTGCTGGGCCGCGGCGCCCCCTCTGCCTGCAGCACCTTCCTCTGCTCTTTGCCGCTCTCATAGCTGCACTTGTCACCATAGGACACGTTTGTTTGCCGTTTGTCTCTGGGACTGGGGTGTAAGCTCTGTGAGGGTGAGGGTCTGCTCCCTGCCACGCCTCTGTCTCCATTGTACTCAGCGCTCGGTAGGACTGAGTGCACAGGTGGACATGCAGGTGGGCAGGTGGATTGTACCCGACTCCTGAAGGGTTCCAGTTAGTAGGAGAGGCAGCTGATGACGCACCACAGACAGAACTGCTTTCTTTGGAACAAGCCAGGGCAGTGGGCAGGAGGGTTCCAGGAAGGAGCACTGGCTGTGGGTGGGAGCGCCAGCCAGAGGCCTTGGTGGGCTTGTCAGGGGTCTGTTGGGCCTGAGGAGAGGGATGCAGGAGGAAGTCGGTGTTCGGGGCTGGCAGTGGGGCGCTGTGTGTCGCCGTGCCATTTGAGTGTCCAGAAAGTGCGGGGTTTCCAGTGCACAAGCGGCTGTGAGGCTAGTGGTCGTGCTCACTGCGGGGTGAAGGTCAGTGGTGGGCCGGGCAGGGCCAGGCCGTTAGCCTTGTCCACAGCAGTGCTGAGAGCCTCTAGCTTCTCTGCTGCAGCCAGGGCCACTGCATGGGAGCAGAAGCTCTAGAGGGCCTCAGGGTTGTTTGCCACTCCCTGCTTGCTCAGGACACCACCAGGAGGGTCTGCATACTGCAGGGTGCTGTGACTGGCTTCATAAAGGCCGAAGCAGTCAAATACTTGGGATGCAGTGCAACATGGTATTTAAATAAACCAGGGAGTATATAACTTAGTTTTTGATTTACATGTAGGTGTCCTGGGGGAAGACTGTAGCCATTGTAAAACTCAGTCACAAGATAAAATGCAAATAAGTGAAGTGCTCAATAATGATTCAATAGCCGGGTCTTTTTCTTCCATTTCAGAAAACACCAGTTTGATAACGGAGAGGTAAATTCTTTACTCATCTTGACCTTTGTGTATACTTGGACTTTGTAGTTTCTGGACTTACTAACAATTATCATTAATCATCTTCACAATACCCCGGTGCGTGCTTTCGTGAAATGACACAGACTCACTGTCATTCGTTTTCTGAGGCAGTGAAGTAGGAAACTCTTGGTCTGCTGGGATAATCCCTGCGGTGGAGCCCAGGGAAGCACGTGGGGCCTGGCTTCCTCACTGCTCCCTTGCCCTGTGGCTCAGAGGTGTGGCCGCCGCCGCCGCTCTCAGGGACACCCAGCCTGCTTCTGCCAGTCCGCTCATGGTAGCGCCGAGGTTGGTTCAGAAGTGTGGGCTTTATCTGCTGCAGGCTTGACTCAGTGGAATTATAGAAATCTTTCCCTAGTTACTTTATTTTAGCCTTCTAAAAATGGTACAGTTTGAAAGTGAATCTTAGGAATTGTTTTAGAAATTTCAGAAACCAAACTAATACTAATTTTTGTTTGTTAAGAAAAACTAACCTTTTCTGCTTACTAACCAGTTTAACTGTGTGTTCTTAACCTTCACGAACAGTGGGATATGTAATATTTCCTTCTTCTCTCTTCCAGCTGGTCTATCACGCCTTGCAGCTGCTGGCATACGCAGCCCTTGGCATTTTGATTATGAGGCTGAAGCTCTTCCTGACGCCACACATGTGTGTGATGGCTTCCTTGATCTGCTCTCGACAGGTGACTTGGCGTGGTGGGGGCGTAGCTCTGTGACAACTGCACCCCAGCCTCAGCTGAGGGGGTCTGAAGTGCTGCTCAGCCACGCGGGTTCTGAGTCACTGTGTTTAAAGTCCCTTCCGAAAGGGAGAAGTCCGAGCCTGACTGTTGTCTGTCCACCTCAAAAGCATCCTGGGCACACAGCGGACACCACAGCACAGGCTGACCGTGAGCAGCCACCCAAGTGCTGGCAGGAAGCAGAACTCAGTTGTAGAAATGATTTGTTTCTTGACACTCACATCACGAGGAACCCTACCAATTGATTTCGGGTCATGAGCACCTTCACATTACATTGTTCTTAGATCAGGCTGACGTTCTGTGTACTGAGTGTGCATTTGCATGCACACCCGGTTTCCACTCTTGACAAGGTAGTTGACTGTGTCCCTGGCCGTTGGCTGCTAGTTTTCGTGCCTCCTGGCTCTGTGTGTCCTCGTCCTGTCACCTGTTGATCAGCCAGTCGGAGCAGCACTTGCTCTAAAGGTCGGGCTGCGTGGGCCCTTGGTGGAACAAGAGCGGCAGGTGGAAAATCACAAAGCCCAAGTGTGTCTGTGCCTCAGGGAGCTGGAAGTCCGGTGCTGTGGACGTGAGGGAAATGGTGCCAGGGGAGCAGCAGAGACAGCGCCGGTGCCGAGCGTGGGCTGTGTGGGGACCAAACCACAGCGTGGCTTCCCCACTGCAGGCTGGGCAGTGGGGGACACTGACTGATCCTGCACCTGCCTCTGTGCTGGGGACGAGGGAGCTGGTTGGATGCTTTGCTTCTGCCCTGTTGTGCTGCATGAGCCTGGCCTGGGGCCTGTGTGGCTACCGGTGCCCCTGGGCTGTTCCTGCTCTTGCTGTTTCACACTTCTTCGTGATTTTGCACACGGAACCTTGCCCGTGCGCTGAGTCCTGTGGTGGCCCTGGCCTCCCCTGGATCTGGAGTGTGGCAAGCAGGGAAGGCCCCGTACTACTCCCGAGAGCTGGTGGGAGCATGCTGACGCCGGGGAACACTTTCTGGCACCTCTCTACCCTTCCTTGGGATCATTAATCCTTATCTGAGGCTCTAGCCAAGACTGCATTCTGGTTCTTTTTGGTGCCAGGGATTGAACTGTGGACCTTGCACTTACGAAGCAGACAGCAGAACCGCTGAGCTAAATCCCTGGCCCTAGACTGCATTCCTGTCTGGAAAGGTGCTTTGCTTCTTGGATCCATGCTGCTTTGTACTGACAGCTGCCCATGTGCTCTCTCTGGTTTCAGCTGTTCGGGTGGCTCTTCTGCAGAGTGCATCCTGGGGCCGTTGTGTTTGCCGTGTTAGCAGCAATGTCGATTCAAGGGTCAGCGAATCTCCAAACGCAGTGGAATATTGTGGGGGAGTTCAGTAATTTGCCACAAGAAGAACTGATAGAATGGATCAAATACAGTACCAAACCAGGTAAAGCGCCTGCGTCGGGTGAGGGGTCAGCGCACACCCTTCCCCAGGGTACTGCAGTGCCCGTCCTGGCGAAGCAGTGCTGCTTCTGGAATAACCCTCCTGACCCAAGGACAGATCAGTTCTGACTCAGTGGTTTAGAGGGCAACTGTTACGCATATTTGCTTAATAATTGATTCTGCTACTTTCCACAAATTTGAATTTTTTCAGAGTTTATCCACAACTGTAAATGCTACATTTTAAAATAATTTTATTATGCTTATTTTCTTGACAAAATGTTCACATTAATCCTTCCTAGTCCCTCGGACTTGCAGGATGTGATCTTTTATTCGTGTTTCCAAAGGGAAAGTGAAAATTCCTTGGTGCTAGAAAGCTTTCCCAGTCCCTTGGACACTTCTTCCATAGGAGCAGAAAAGACTGCTAAGATTTCTTTAAAGCAAAGAAGTCCTCAGCAGCAGTGGAGCTGTTTTCCAGCGGGCTCCCAAGGCAGGTCTGCGCTCCGTCAGCCCCCACGTGGCTGCGTTCGCTGCTGCCACTGGATCCAAGTCTGACTCCCCACCGGGGTGGTGACCTCTGACATGAGTTGTGGGAGGAGCCTGGCCCCCCTGAGACCCTCTCCCTGCAGGTGCGGTGTTTGCGGGGGCTATGCCCACCATGGCCAGTGTGAAGCTGTCTGCGCTGCGGCCCGTGGTGAACCACCCGCACTACGAAGATGCAGGCTTGAGGTCAGTGCTCCCTCGGGAGAACCGGGTTTCTACGCACAGAACCGGCGAGGCTGCGCTGGGTGAGCCTCCTGCGCCTGGCAGAGACGCGCTGAAGCGAAACCGCTGAGCTGGGAGCGAGCACTGAGGACGCCACGGCGTGAAACTGTGCGCCTGGGGTTGTTTCAGCCAGCCGGAGACCGCGTGGCACCCTGCGTTGTCTGAGGATGGGCGGCGCCGGGCACCCCAAGGTCACCGTCGCCCTCGTCCTGCCGCTCCCCAGGCGCTCTGTGCCCTGCTGTGTCCCTTAGGGCTTGACGTTTAGAGGCCGCTTTTCTTGCATTCTGAGCCATCTGTTGAGATACAGTCCCACTGAGCAGAATATTGTGGCTTTTTCCAGTAGGGCCTTGTCTGAGTGATCTTCAGTGTTTGTTTTTTTTTGAAGTTTATTGTACAGTAATGCCGTGGTTCACAGATGCTTCTGTTCACACACAGCTTGGTTGGAAAACAAAAGCTTTTGGCAAAATCTTGTTTCTGTTCACAGACTCGACACAGGTGACAAACACGACCATGGCTGTCTTCCCCGCACAAACACAAAGCAGCCATCTTCCCCCAAATCAGGAAACAAATTAAGTTTGTCGGCTGAAGTACACTGTTTACTTCATAAACTGCGCCCTTGTGTTCTCATAGAGGAGGTAATAGATTCAGTGTTGATGCAGCTTCTAGGGTGGACGAAGCTATTCATTTCCTGAGTGATTAGGTGAATCTTGTTAGTATATTCTACATAGCAGCAGGATGCACATTTATTAATAAAAAGCTTTTGCATTAAGAAAATCAGTTTCAGCACACTAATTTCCAGAGCAGCTGGTCAAGTTTAGTTTTTTTGAATGTGGAGGACAGTTTGTGCTGCGGACTGCTGGCGTCCGGGTTGGGGACAGCCGTCCTGGAGTTGTGTTTTCCATGTCTCTTCCACGCGGGCTCCTTGCTCCTGCCTGGGAGAGACGTCAGGAGTTAAAATAAGCAAGAACAAGCAGCAAGCAAAACGGAAACCAAGTGGGAAGCCGCAGTGTGCTCTGCTCAGTGAGAACAGCCGCTGCCCTGGCTTCCTGCGTGGTCTTTCCCGCAGTGCCACCCCGTGCTCTCTTCCCGGGAATACTGACTGTATCCATCTAACCTTGGTCATGTTTTCTGCCTACTTGTTTTTCTTTAAAGAGCTAGAACGAAAATAGTGTACTCTATGTACAGTCGAAAAGCAGCTGAAGAAGTGAAGCAAGAGTTGATCAAGCTAAAAGTCAATTATTATATTCTGGAAGAGTCATGGTGTATAAGAAGATCCAAGTGAGTATTCAACACTTTTAATATTTTACAGTCCTGAAACGTGGAAAGTTAAATTAGGCTCATGACAAGCCTTTTGCTCACTGTACGTGAGAAATATAGAACATTTTGCAAATTATAAATGTGAAGAACTCTTTAGATAGTTATTTAAACTGAGTTTTTGCCTTTCATTGTAAGTGCTTGTTTCTCTATGATGCAGACCTACCTTAACAGGGTTTCTCTTGGAACTGATCGATAACTCCCAAATTATTCACATGCGGTATAATGAAAACATATGGTGAAGGTTCAAATGGTACACGCTTACTACAGTAAGGGACACATTGCCTTAACATACTCCCCCACATTTCGAACACACTTATCCCATCCGTCTTATGACTTTCTGGAGCAGCTCTGGCAGTCCTCTTTCGTGACTGTCTTTTTATCGCACTGTTGGGGGCTGGCTTGAGGTCCTGAATCAATTCAGAACATTGACCTGTCATGGGCATTTAACTTGGGGAAGAGCTAGAAGCCACGCAGTGCCAGGCCTGGTGAGTAAGGTGGGTGAGGACGCGGCGTCATGTTTACCAGCCCGCCTTTCTGTTGGACGGCCCTTGGCAGCAGCACTCACTGCACCCTGGACCAGCCTCAGAGGCCGTCGAAGGAGGGGACTCCAGAGCTGCTCCAGACGGTGCCCAGAATGGTGTGGTGAGGGTGTCCGAGGGGAGGGAGGATTTTCAGGAAGGTGCGTCTTTTACTGTGAGAAGTTTGAAAATGCTTTTTTCACTGCAATTTTTATCACAACTTGCCTTTGATATTTTAAAAACTGTCACTTAAAGTCTTTCAGAAGACTCCCGGCCAGTTGGTCCAAATCCTGGCGAGTCCCTCGGCAGTGGATGACAGGGCCTGTTGGCATCACACGGGCCCCTGACAGCATCAGGCTAGAATGGTGTTTTCTTTTCATGCTGTTTCACAGCTTATTCGAGTGGGAAGATTTTGAATGATTTTACTGCGACCTGCAATCTCTTGGGTTTATGCTTTAAGAGAAATTCCATGTCCATGGAAAAGTTCACTTGCCCGGGGAGTGACAGGTATCAGGGAGACCAGCGGCGCCTGTAGATTCTGCAGTGGGCTGTGTGGCGGTGCTGTGGGCGCGTGGCAGACTGCAGCAGCCTGTATTGAAGGATGGGCCCTCACGGCAGGAGGAGCCCAGCACATGAGCAGTTTCGTGAGAAACCGAGGCTACTTTATGAAATGGTACTTTAAAATTCCTCCCGGATCTTGGCTTCCGGAGGTTGCCGTCTGTGGCTTGGCTACGCTTGCCCCCGAGGACTTCCATGGCACACAGGGTGTGAAGGCAAAATGGCGTGCAGCTTCTGGAGCTCTGGAACTGCGTCTGCAGCACTGCCCACGGGAGGCTCACGTGGCGGCAAATGCTTTGCCTGTGAATGTGCCTGGCAGCTTGAATAGTGCAGGATTTATACAAAATGTGACTGCTCTTCTAGTTTAGAAACTACCGTGTGAGTGTATATGAAATCCACACTCACTGTGCCTAACTCTGTTCTGTAAATGTAGGCAGAGAAGCTATGTACACCTCTCCCAACAGCCTGATGGGGACGTCACCGTAACGCAGCAGTGGGCAGATGTCTGTAGTAGGAGAGCTCAGTTTCCACCAGATGTTTATAGAATTAGGGTCTTCACTCTGCCATTTGTTACTGGAAATAGAAATAATTCGCGTAACCTTTTTGTCCTCCAAGCTGGAAATGAACCTCAATTCAAGAGTCTCCCTTTTTCTTAGACCTTGGCGTAGCATTTTGAATACACACTAGGCCACAAGGCGTGGGCATCTGGGTCTGAGGCCTGGGTAGGTAGAGCTCCTCAGAACGACCTGTGAGTTCTGAGGGGCAGAAGTTTTACGTATGTACCCGCGATACCAGAAAGGCGAGTTTGGCAAGTATGGCCATAAACGTGCACAAGGGGAACCTGCTGACAGTCGGCTGGCTTTGGAGCACTGTGGCTCTGGACGGGGGGTGGGGTGGGGGGCCGTGTCCCTTGCATTCTCCAGCCAGGACCTCGGCTTGCTGGGCCCTGAGGCTGCAGCAGAAGTCACAGGCTTTCTGTCATCAGCTCCCACTCACTGACTGAGTGGCACTGTCCATCTGTGACAGGAGCGGCCTCGCGGACACCCACTCAAAGGGCCACAGGCTGAGACCGCACCAGAGCTGTGCGCTGCCTCGATGGGGAACCCCAGGGGACCTGGACAGGAGAAGAGGAAGGAGGGAACGGGCTGCCTCGTGGTAGCATTTACCACAGGAGTGGCTGCGTTTGGTGACAGCCTTTTCTCAGAATGGGGTCTCCATTGCTGTGGGCTCCCCTCTGTCAGCTACGCCAGCCACAGACACGGAGTCTGCGGAGATGCTGCACCTCGCGCACCCAGGTTGTCGGATGCAGGACGGGAGGAGGCTCGGCTCCTGCTTCGCCTGTGCCTGCCGGGCACAATGGGGCCCTGGTCTGTAAGGCTTAGTGCTGTGGCGTCGTAGTCCTTAAATGTGCTGTGCTCATGTGCGGACACAAGTGCTGACGTAGCTGTTCTTTTACTCTCAGTTCTGTTTTATCTCAGTACTTAGAGTAATGGAGTTGACCTAAACGTTTTTAAAAAATGTATTCAGAAGGAAATTTTTCAGATTCACACTAATCATTATTGAAGATGGGAGTCTCACCACATTACCCAGGCTGGCCTCAAATTTTGGGTCTAAAGCAATCATCCTGCCTCAGCCTCCTGAGGCCTTGGGCCTGCTGCCCGGGGACCCACAAAATGGGCATTGTGTGTGGCAGGCAGGCGCATAAGGTGGCTCTCTGCCTTCTCTTTTTCCTAAGAGGCACTTTTCTGCCTCTGTTCCCTCTGGCTGTGTGAGAGAATATACGACTGGGACCAGCGCCCAGCCCTGAGCCCACGACATTCAGTGTTGGTGCGGACTCCGGCACACGTGCTCTGGAGCCCTCAGCAGGGCCGCTCACAGGGGCGTTGCGGGAGAGTCCTGTGAGGAAGTCAGAAGGGCTCAGGGGCCTGTGTGGCCACTTTGGAGCGTTAGGGAGACCCTGAATAAAGTCTGTTTGTAGCGTGTGCTTGTCTGTATGTATGTGTGTGGCCGAGCATGGGTAGGAAGAGTCCAGCAGGGTCATGTGCTGCGTTGTTGGGGACGTTACCTCTGAGAATTGACCCTGGGGATGAAGGTACTTGTTGGACATGAATTTTTTCATTTAATTATAAAAAGGAAGCACCCATGACAACACAGCGGTTCTCAATTCTCTATATTTTTTCATGTATTTTTGTTTCCTAAGATTTCTCAAAAAGTAAGAAAGTGTGAACTTTGTCAAACTCCAAGTTACATCTGTAAACTATCAACGTTTTCATACTCCACCAGTTGTATCTATGAAACTGTTCTTGATGTAAGTGAAATGGCACAATTATTTTGGAGAACCTATTTAGGCAGGTAACACTTGGTACCAAGATTTAATTAGGTAGTAAAATTTATGCATCTTCCCTATGAATTAAGCATACTTACCAATTTTAGTTTTAAAAATCAGTGTATCTTTTATATGCTGGGCATAGTGCTAGGTACCTGTGTTCCGGTGCTGTGGTGCAAGTCCAGGCATCCCGATCCTCGTGAGCTCCTGGGCAGCCTTTTGGAAGGGGCCTGAGTCACGGGCAGTCCTGCCGACCTGCTGCTGGGAGGTGGAGTCTGGTCCAGAGAGAGAGCTCAGCCCCTGGGGCGTGACAGAGGGTGCCCCTCCCGCCGGCTCCTATACTGCTTCCTGCTACCTTGAGGGAGCTTCTTCCTGTCCCTGGAGAGGGCCCAGGGGACTTCTTTCTAGGTCCTTGGTGTCTTGGAAAGAATTGGACAAGACACGCAGAACAGGCGGCGAGAGTACATTTACAGAAGGCCAAAAAGAAGTTCACTCTGCAGGGCCAGAGTGGGCCGGGGAAGTCTCGCAGAGGCCTGAGTGAGGCGGGGAGTTTTCTGTGGCCTCCACCTTTTGCAGATGTGGCGCCCTAGCAGACTCTTCTGGCAGCAGACCTTTGCCCTCACCCACGTGGTGCTGACTTTATAGGCCTCTAGGAGGCAAGAGGTGTGGAGCTGGGAGGGCTTCACCCAGATTTCAGAAGTGCCCCAGAGAGGGCAGGGTGTGAAGCCGGAGGTGCAGTGGAGACCGCAGGAGGTTGGAGAAAACAGGCAGGTGGACCGTCTGCTGAGGAATCCCACGCGGTGAGCAGAGCCAGCCCCAGAGAGGCCATGTGTGGGGCTCACGACCTGTCCAGGTGCCGGACACAGAGCTGCAGGAGCTTGTGTTCACCCTGCTGGGTTTTGGTCTTGCTCGGTCCGTTCCCTGCTATCCTCTGTTCCTTCCTTTTGGAATGGGCATGTTTACCCTGCGCCCTTGTGTGTTGGCAGTGTTTAGCTTTCCAGCTGAATTTTACAGGGGCTTATCGGTGAGACTTTTGAGGAAGTCTCAGAGAGACTTCGGACTTGGACTTTCCAGTAGACTTTTAGAGGCCGACCGATGAAATGAGCCTGAGTCTTGTGGCCCAAGGGTGGCCTGTTACTGCTTAATTCTAGGTGTCCTTTCAAAGCCTCCACGTGCACAGCTGGAGGTGGTGGGAGGTGATCCAAGAGCTGGGGTCTGGCTGGAGAAGGCTGGTTCCTGGGGGCGCGCCTGGGAGGCTCTGCCTTCCTCCTCACTCCTTCCGTCTCCCTGCCTGAAGGCAGCAGCTTTTCTCTGCTCTGCCCCACTTCCGGACAGTCCTCCTTCAAGCCAGCAGATTATGTGCCAAAAACATAAGCCAAAACTGAGCTCCACTCCCTTAAGTTGTGGGTGTCAGTATTTTGTCCCAGCAACAGGAAAGCGACTTAGATACCTGGGTAACTCTGCATTGTCCAGTGGGGAAACTGAGACTGAGTGGGTGTGATTACCCAGCATGTCTCAAATACTCGAGGTGCCATTTACCCAGAGCCTCTCTTACTCCAGCACCTGATGTGTGTGTTCTACGAGTCTGTTTCCTTCTGTGGACTCCTTTGTGCTTTCACCTTGTCCTAGAGAGAAGTTGCAGCAGCTTACAAAACCTAATTAACCGTGGTAGGAATTCTTAGCTAAATTAATTTAATAGGAAAACAGTGAAACAAGGCCAGACATCTGAGTGTGCAGTTGGGTGACGTGCGTGGATTCCTTTTCCTAGGCCTGGCTGCAGTATGCCTGAGATTTGGGATGTGGAAGACCCTGTCAACGCCGGGAAGACACCCCTGTGTAACCTCTTGGTGAAGGAGTCCAAGCCTCACTTCACCACCGTGTTCCAGAACAGTGTTTACAAAGTCCTAGAAGTCACACAGGAGTGACAGCCACATGAGCCGCTGCTGACCGACGACCGGACGACCGCATCAGCCATGGTCTTCATGTTTTGCTAAGGAGTCATGCATTGTTTTGAATTCAATCCCAAGGTTTTTATAGGCAGCTTCTCAAATGGGGACATCTTATTTGTCCGTTTGAGTGTCATTCTGGCTGTGGAGTGACTCGCGTGCTTGTCGATGGGCCGCTGGTTCAGCACACCTGGGAACTCGCTGTGCTGGGGGACGGTGCCTGCCCCGACCTGGGCGTGCGCTGTGGTGTCAGCTGCGCGCTGGGGCAGGAGTGGAGCTCCTGGGGGTGGAGATGTCCATCCTGAGCCGCGCCGCTGCCCCTCTGTGCCTTGCTGGCTCGACCCCGGCCCGCTTGGCACTGGAGCGGGGTCCTCGGTGAGCAGCTGCGTCATCGCTGTGGTGTCATCCTCTGCTCTTCTTGTGCCCTGTTGCTCTTGTGCATGAGATTGTTCCAGGCTCTTAGGTCCGGCGGCGAGGACCAGATTCCTTTAGCACCCAGCCCTGTGCATCATTGCCTCTCCCCGCCACCACATTTTGTCAGATAAGTGCTGTTTGCTCATTATGTCGCTCATCAAGTACTTGTTCCTGGTTTAAAAAATGGTAACTGTGCATCTTCCTCATTTTTAGCATTATTGAAATGTTTATATTTTAATACCTTTAAACTGTTTTAAAATTTTTCATATTTAATTATAGGTTAAAGACAAATTATTTTGAAGAACCCCAAATACATGTATCTAGAAGTAGACGTAATATGCAGTAGACAGTAGCATCTGATATTTGACTAACTTTTCGGTCAAAAAAGTTAAATGAGTAATGAATGAATGGAGTTTTTCTGTTTTGCTTTCGAGATTGCCTATCTTTAATAAGACAGAGCCTTAACTCCTCTGTTAGAATTTTTGCTTCTAAAAACCAATATTTCAGTGCGAGGAATGAATATACTCAATCTTTATTTTTTTCTTCCTACTTTTTATTTAGAAAAATTTCCAAATATGCTTTGAAATTCTTGTATGAATTTTTGTTTCTTGGAAGTTAATTTGTGTGAAACGAGATCATTCAAAACAATGAATTGTCCTCATTTTGAGAAATGGTTTTCCGGCTTTAATTCTAAGCAGACCCTGAGCATGGCTGAGCACATATACGATCGCAGTGCTTTCTTGAGCACAGGCAGCTTCCCCTCCCTGAGGCTTGTCCTCAGGACCTGGCTCCCCTACTGGTTTCTGGACCTGCCCCGGGAGCTGTAGAAGAGCTGCACTCTCTGCCTTCTCAGCCTGGTCTGGGGGCCCTAGCTGGAGTGTAGCAGGTGCCGAAAACAGCAGGGTGGCTGAGGAATGAGTGTCCTCACCTGGCCCCAGAGCCCAGTGCGTCTCCTTGCCAGGGGTCAGCCCAGGAGACTGCAGACTTGGGCTTGCTCTTTTTTACTTGTTAGTTGACAGTTTTATTTCTTAGGGTTCTGTACATTTCAGAAAATAGGGACGTAGCTGCAATTTGTGGATTAGGGATCACATCTGAGCAGTAAGGCTGCAGCGACCTGGAAAAACGGGAGGAGGGCACTTGAGACGTAGAGGAAGAGCCAGAAGGAAGCCAGGAAGACGTAGGGTCAGAGCGGTGCTTGGGCTGTCCGCAGCGACCCCACCTGAGTGTGCCGACTTGGTACTCTAGCAGTACGGTGTCAGGCATGCCTCTGAAGTCTCCCTCCAACAGTTCCCTTTTCTAGCAAGTTCACGTGGAACAGTTGGGAATTCTGTACAGCAGAAACCATTAAAATGCCATTGTGATTACGTCATATGCTGGGAAACATTAAAAGTAGCCTAAATTAGTTTTTTCAGAAGAATCCTTTTGTAATAGTATTTCTTAATGTAACCCCACCAGCACAGAGTGCTTCTGTCTTGGGAGTCAGTCTGGAGCAGAGGCCTTGGGCCTCCACGCTGCTGGGCACTTAACGGAGTTGCAGTGGGTTCGGGGTACATGCAAAGCAGTATTAAAGCTCAGTATTTTGCATATTTTTAACATTTAAGAATATTTTTGCTTTAGTGTGAAGACAGGATGGGCAAGGAGGTGAAGGAAGTAGCTGCTGCCATGACATTTAAGAAGAGCCACGCTGGGGCAGTGGCTCCGTGGCAAGCCGAGCCTCTGAATGCCTGGCAGGGAGAGCACTGTTGAAGTAGGCCAGTGCAGGGAGGGGAGGAGGGTGTGTCGGGGTCCAGGGAGACTGCATAGGAAGCACTGTATTTTTATGAATTTATGCCACTTGTCTACATGGACTATATGTTAAATAAAAAAGACCATGAAAACATGTAGACAGTGTTTTTCTTTCCTGTCCTTTTCGTTTCCACCTGGACTGAATGTGTCAGTTTGTAGTTAGGCCAGGTTTGGGTCCCTTGCCGTTCTGACAGACAGGGAAGGAATTGTGGAGGAGGTGTGACCCCTTTCTCTCTCTGGGCTCTTGTCCTGCGGCGACAGAAGAGTGAAGCCACTAGCACAGTGGTGGGGAGCAGATCCAGTATGGTTTATTAGAACAAAGAAAAACTAAGTAGTTGAGTGGGCTCCAAAGGGAGGATGCCAAGGAAGTGCCCAAATCCCAAAGTTTATAGCATGGTGTGAAAGGGGCAGAGCGACCTGTGGAAATGCAGGTAAGCGATTGTCACTGCCTGCCAGGCTTATTAGTTCTTTGTCCTTTGCCTTCCGAATGTTAGCGGGCATCAGAATCACCTGGAAAGTCCACAGGTCTCTGTCACTACCCCAGAAGCCTCAGATCGGGTCGGTCTAAGGTGGGATCCCCAAATTCACGTCATTACCCTTTGTTTGTGCCAAGACCATCCTTGAGACCAGAAGTTACTGGGGGCCTCCAGGGGGTGCTGCTTTCTTGACAGCACAATTCCATGGTGCCATCAGACTGTCCCAAGTCTGGTGCTAATTTTCCACCGTCAAGGGCACTTGCAAGGGGCAGAGAACAGGTAAGGTAATTTTTAACCAGAATACTGATGTGAGTCATGGATCATTTAATATTGGAAGCTATCAACTGGACCTTCTTTTTGGTTCTGAGAAAATCCTGTGAAATCGGAGTAAACAGATAAATTCAGAAGCATGTAGGATTTAAAAGTTTTATTTTCCACTCGAATACTCTTGACCCCAGACGCCAGATTTCCCTGCATCCTAGAGGTCAGCTAAGAGTCAGTATAGCACGAAAGGTCTCCTGCCTTCCCTTGTTCTCCTGTATTCCTCAGACTGTATCAGGACAAATACACCTTCACGTCACAAACTGAAAAGGATATTATGGTGCATAAAGGTCTTGGAAACTCTTTTTTACGTTATTTCCCAGGAGAGAGGACTCCAAATGATTCTAAGAGTTGAAGGATTTTCTCTCAAGATTTTGAGTCATTATAGTGTAATTAAGAGGTAGGATTTTCTTTCATTGTGTAGAGATTAGGATAGCGTTGATACCAGCTCCACTTTCAAAGCAAATGTTTTCTATGCTCAATTATCTCTAACCCAAAACTAATTACTTTACACACAGTGTTGTCAAAATGGCTTTCACATAAATGGCAGGGATACCTGATATGTTTGCAAATGTGTGCTCTTTTTAATGCAACCTAATAATCATTTCATTGATTTTTAAGTACCTGAGTGCAGTTTTCCTTTTGCTGTATGCAAAGTCAGTGCCTTGGGGGAGACAATTGGATTTAACAGAATTAGGCTGATTGAGTTGCTGCACTGATGGCTCTGACAGATGTAATCCTCACCCACTTAATACAGAGCTAGACACAGTATAAGCAATGGCCGTTTCTGGGTGGGTTTGGCGTTACCACGGGGAACCTATTGGGAAAGGTGCCTGCAGGCAGCTCCTGGATGGCCTTGTCCTGGTGACTTGAGCCTGCTGGTCTCCACGCTGGTGTCAACTTGTCACCCGGACATCAAGGGCAGAGTCTGTCTCATGTAGGAAAACTCTCTTTATAGGGTGTGGCTTGGCTCGCCCTGCAGTCCGTGATGTCAGTAGTGAACTTGGCTTTTCCTAGCTAGGCCCCCATGGCAATCATTTTTTGTCTGCATGTTGAGGTAACTTGGGGAGTTTCAGAAAATATTTAAAACTGCCAAGTACACACCTGTAATAATAGCACTCTGGGAGGCTGAGGTGGGAGGACTGCAAGTTCAGTCCCTCCCTGGGCAACTTGGGGACTTAGGGGGACCATGGGGGACGTAGCTCAGCGTGAAGGCCCTGGGTTGTCTTCACACTAAATGAATGATGCCCTGGAAAGGCCGGTCTGGCATTAGAAATTGTTAGAGGGCCCGAGTGCTATCTTGAGCACTCAGAGGCCCACTCAGAGAGGGCATTGTGAGCGGCGCCTCCCAGCACACATCCCTGTATCAGCTGTGACTGACAGTCAGTGTCTACATTATCTTGGCTAATGGAGGAGACCGGCACTGGGCAGGTACCTGAGCAGACTGCCCTGGTACAGCTCTGACCTTGGCAGGGAGCAGGGGACAGCAATAGTACAGGTGCCACTTGTATGTCTTGAGTAGTGTGTCGGTGAGGGGTCCAAAGCTAGCAGCAGAGAGAAAAATGCTACTTTAAGAATCACTTTGACAAATTAGTATGTGTGGAGATGCTTCTCTTGGAGCACGCTTTAGCTGTCAGTAACAAGTCAGACGTCACGTGCCACGCACACCCCTCATCCTGCCCAGCACAGTCTGCATCCACAGACCCCGGCCTGGGTTCTGGCAAGTCATACTGCTTAATGAGTTTTGAGATAAACCGTACTCTGTACAACGATGGTAAATTCCAGATGGCACTACAGTTACTTTGAAAACTTAAAGAAATGGAAGCTCTCTCTTCTTACTGTGGAGAAGAAATAGTAAGGAAATAGGAAATCTTCAGCTGAGATTAGTATCACGGATGGGAAAAAGAGTTCTTGACAAACAGCAAGGCAGAGGTTCACCGCGTAGCACCTGCGCGCCTTGGGAAGTGATGCGGCAGACATGTCTGTCTGCCTCCGGGCGGCGGCCCAGACTTCCTGGGCATGGTGCTGGGAGTGTGGGTCCCAGAACACAATGATGGCCACCCAAGGGCACAGTGTTCCTGACCAGGGAGTGAGGAGCCCTTGTGATTAGGGGAGAGTCTGGGAAGAGACTGGTGTGTTGTTACTGGATGATGTCAACACAACAGATGAGAGCATTGATGTCATGTTAAAGCAGACAGATTGGAGTCCTGATCCATCCTTTACAAGCTTGGTGAAACGCATGTTCCTTAATTTGAGCATCAGTCTTCTTGTCTTCCAAGCTGACATGTGTCTTAGGGTGACAATTAGAGGCAAGAGAAATAGATAAATCTACAATTACAGGAGGAAATTTTAATATCGTCTTAGGCACTGATAAAATAATCAGAGCAAGAGAGCAGTAAGGAAATAGATGACTTATAGAAGAAGCAAAGCAGACTCGACTTAAGGGTCATATGCAGAACAGGACCCCAACACGAGGAGTGTGCATGCATTCTGCTCACACAGGACTTATCCAAGAAGTGAGCGCACCTCTGGGAAGGCCTGGCTTTCCATCTGCTTTGTTGAGTGCATGTGGAGAAGGGCCTGGCACACATGCGTGCTTTGTGTGTGTTGAATGAAAGAACCAGTCATGCATGGAGCCAGGTAGCAGTTCTCAAAACAAAATGATCGAAAACCCTTCTGTGGGAAATCAGCACAAAATGCAGAAATACAGTTTTAAGTATCAAATTAGGTACTGGGGATTGAACTCAAGGAGTGCTGAGTTATGCCCCAGCCCTATCTGTTTTATCTGTCTGTCTATCATCTGTCAACAAGTTCTAAGTTGCCCAGATTGGCCTCAAAATTGCAATTGTCCCACCTCATCCTGATGAGCAGCTGGCATTATGGGTATACATACATTAAACAAAGTCAATGAACTCAAATGCCTGTGTCGGGACTATAATAAATAATAGAAAGGTGGTCCTTCCACTCAAAGTTGGAAAATAAGGGGAAAAACTTGATGACACTGAAAATTGAGATCGACACACTGTTTGAAACCAATCAGGAGAAAAGAAATTATAAAAACTTAGGAGTGGCAAGGTATAGGAGGTGCTGGGAGCAAACAGATGGGCAGGTGTTAAGATAAGCGTTGTCACCACACCTGGGGGCTGGAGTCCGCTCAGTGGCAGAGCACGTCGGGCATGGTGAGGCCCTGTGTTCAATCCCTAGCCCCACAGTCAAGCAGCAAATTTGGATACGGATGACATGGCTGAGTTCCTAGGAAAAGAAAACTTCAGAGCTGATCAAAGAAGAAATTAAAAAGTAAATGTCATCCCCTGCAAAAAATTAATAATTATAAAAAGCACCTTTTCTTGAAGAATCAAATACTATTTTATAAGCTTTTCCTGCTACACATTTGGAATATTGATTATTGCAGTCCTGCACAAACATCGAGAGAACAGGAAATACGAGAACTCAGTTTTTAGTCAACTGTGATATTAACTCCAAGAACAGACCCCATGCCACTGCAGTAAAGGAAACTTGCAGGTCTATTATTACATATATGAGAAAGATGCAAATGAGCGTAGGAATAAATTTAGCATAAAAGTGGAAATATCCGTTCTCTTCAAGTTTGTCTATAGTTTTAGTAAAAATTTCAACAAGATTTTCTTATGGAGCTTGAGAAAACTAACAAAATCTCTTATAGGTGAAGAATAATCAAAATAAGTCACAGGAATTTTCCCTCCACACAGCAAGGCTGACTACGTGTGCTATAACAGTTCTGGCACAGTATAAATCAACTGACGGGACAAAACAGCTCAGGAATAGTTGAGCGTGCATTTCCTAAGTGAGAATGTGGGTATCTACGGCATCAACAAAGTAGAGTCCCCATCTTACATCATATACAAAAAATAAAATTCCAGGTGGGTGAGTGCCTTAGACGTGAGGGACAACACCATAGAACTTCAGAGACAATTCTGTATAGGGCCCTGAAGTATAATTGTTAAGTATGTAATAGTGGGTCATCTGCCAAAGCTTAATACCATCATGGTTGTTCTTGGGTTTGAACATTTCCCCAAAGGATCGGCACTGTCCAACTCCTTGTACACAGACAATATGGATCCTATAATGTCTCTAGTCACTTGCATTATTTATGTTTTTCTGTTACTTTAGTAGTATACGGCTAGGGCCAAAATCATGCATTGTACAGTTTTTTACACTAAATGTAGATATTACTTTCGGTTTATGAATTTTTAAAAGACAATATAGTGTAATATTTACCTTCTTAAGGAAGAGTTCGCCAAAGGAGAACTTTGTAAAACCCTATAATGTCAGCCACTCTCAGAGGCTGAGGCAGGAGGATCACAAGTTTGAGCCCAATTTTGGTAATTTAGTAGTGTAATATGACTTTGTCTCAAAAACAAAAAAACAAAAAAAACTCTGTGAGATCTGGGGTATAGCTCCAGGCAAAGGCCCTGGATTCAGGCTCTGGTACACACATGCACCCCCACGTGCAAACACACGCACACACAGATACCAAAACACTATCTGTAAAGGATCAATAAATTCACTATTACAGAAGTAACTGGTGCTTCTTAAAAGGCTTTATTCAAAGAGTGAAGCAACTATGATGTGTAGGAGAGTCTCACAACTTGCAGTGGACAACGGCCTAGAATCCAGAACAGAATTGCAAACAATAAGAGAAATGAATACCCATCAGAAAAACCAATGACACAGATGTTTCACAAAAAATTCAAATGACTCATACGCATTTTAAAAAACAACTTACTCATCATTAGGGAAGTGCAGAATGAAGTCACAATGTTACCATCTTTAACTCTTAACATTGGTTAGATTTTAACACCCAGAATCAGATGGGAACAACAGGAACTCGATTTCCTCTCGGTGGGGAGCAGCCACGTGGAGGTAAATGGCATCACCCAAGAAAGGAGCCAGTCTACCTCTAGGACCCAGCTTCTCCATCCCACAAGGGGAGCTCCCGCATGTGTACCAGCAAGCATGTGTGGGATGTCACTGCCATGGGGTTCCCGACAGCAGAGAGCCAGGAAATCACCTGAACTTGGTCTGAGTAAATAATAAAACAGGCAGACACTGAGTGTCCACGTGGAAAACTGTTGACCCCACTACAGGCAACAACACATGCTCTGGGGGAAATATGAAAGAAAGTCTGGTTTGCAAAAGAGTATGTGTGACAGTCCATTTGGAGAAAGTTCATTGTGCTTGGGGCTTTTGTTTGTGATGCTGGGAATCCAACCAGGGCCTCACTCATGCTAAGCACACGTCCTGCCACTGAGCCACCCCCAGCACTAAGGAGATGAAGAAATAAAGCGCAGTGAATCGGAGAAAAGCAAGGGGATGATACGGATCGGAGGAGCTGTCACCTCTCCCGCAGGCACGGAGGCGTTGAGAATGAAGATTATGTATGGGTTGTGGGCATGTGATGTCACTGTACTCCAAACCGGGTACATCCTGATAAACCTAAGTTGGATTCATGCTGTGGAACCTACTAAACGCCCTCGCTGACAAGCACAACAGCCGGTGGTGCCCAGGTGTTCCCCTGACGGGGCTCTCTGTGGTGGCCCAGCCTCACCATGCAATACCGCATTATGTAGTAATGGCCTGGGAGAAGGGCAAAGTTCAAAATTCAAAGCACACTTTCTACTAAGTTTATGTCTTTTTCACACCATGATGAAAAAAATTTTAAGTCCAACTATTGTAAGTTGGGGAGTGGTGGTAATTCTTTATGCTTTACTCCTATTTCACAAATCTTCTTCCCATCTGTTCAGTATTTACAAGTAGACATCCTCAGGTGCTAATACTGGTGAAAACAACAATCCGCAACAGGTGTGGCAGGAATCTGAGAGGAAAGCCCCCATTTCTGTAGCGGGGACAACTTGAAAATCGTATCTCCCTTGTTCCTCGGGGCCCTCCTCCCCCATTCTCTAGAAGGGAAAAGGCAGATGAAGGAAGCAGTGGCCATTTAGAATGATAAAACCACAGGCTTTAAACAAGGTAGCTGCAGACAAGATTAAGGCCAACATCTTTTACAAATGAGGAAACCGAGGAGCAGTGTTTGCACACCCAGAGCCCGCGGGTTGACTGAAAGGTACCAGGTGCTCCAAAATACCACATCCCTCCCCACCAAGGTGTCTCGAAACAGCCACTGGAGGGGCAGTTTGTGGATTAATAGTCATTTCCTGAATTTCATAAAAAGAGAAAAAAGGCAAACCCCCTGGAGGTAGCAGAGGCCGAGCCCCTCTGAGTCACTGTCCGTGGCTGAGGCCAGAGCAGCGGCCAGGGTCAGGAGTCAGGGGAGCCCATCCCGCCCGGCCATTTGCTGCTTGGAGTCCTGCATGTGCGTCATCCTCAGGTTCCTCCTCGGGAAGCTGGGAATCCGTGCCGCCTGCCTCACAGAGCTGTTTTCCAGGGTAGCACAAGGCCCTCCACACAGGCCACGAGGACGTCACAGACAAGCACTGCGGTCACTGGCGTCTGCGTGGAGATCGCCTTCTTCCGGAGGCTGATGTGGGAGGAGATGCCCAGTGTGGGCGCAGCTCAGGAGCGACACCAGGCCTTCAGCACACTGTTCTGAGGTTGCCAGGAAGACAAGCAGCTGAGCTGTGGGGGCAGGAGCAGCCCGGTCTCTGCCGACAAGGCCACGGGGCCCTTACAGGGCAGGAGTGTAGCTCCTCCTCGGTGAGGCCAGGCCTGGCCTCCAAGGGTCCCTGTTGTTGCCGATGCTACAGTTTGGACCTGGAATGTCCCTCTCAGAGACCCGAGATGAAAGGCTGACCTCGGCATGGCACGGATGGAAGTTGCTAAAACATTTGAGGTGGCGCCTGAGGAGGTCTACATTGCTAGAGCAGTGTTTTTGAAGGGGACCAGGAGGCCCTGGCCTCTTCCTCCTTTCTTTTGCTTCCTGGCCCCTGTGAGGTGAGTAGTTTTGCTGTGCTGTACACTTTTGTCATGGTGTCCTTTCACAGGCCCCACAGCTGCAGGGCCACCCAATCCTGAACGCAGCCCCTGAAACTGAGTTGTAACAAGCCTTTTCTCTTGGTAATTTGATCACCCAGGCATGTGTTGTAGCAGCAGGCGTCTCACCATGCACGAAGAAGCAGAGCAGTTGTTGGGGGAGCCTTAGGTGTGGGGAGGCGGCCAACTGGAGGCCAGGAGCCACTCGATTATCCTCTCACAGGAAAAGACCAGAGACCAAGGTCTGGACTCGTACGAGTGTGAAAAGATTCAGAGAATGTTGAAACTAAAAATCTGTTACTCTAAAGGACACATGTACGAACACCCCTCAGAACACTGCCCCTTGCTTCAGACACACTATCCCTTGGTTCATGCTACTCGGAAGCAGCTCTGAAGGCCTCTTTCATAAGTGTCTGTAGTCGCACTGTCATGGCTGCCTCATTATCCTGAGTCGATTTAAAATGTTTCCCTTCCATGGACATTGTGACTTTGGGGAAGAGCCAGAGTCACACAGTGCCAGATCCGGTGAATAAGTGGGTGAAGACACACTGTAATATTTTTCTTTGACAGAAACTGCTGTGTTTTCAATTGATTCAGAACATGAGGCAGCCACAAAGATGCTCTCAAAGAGGACTTTCGAACTACTTCAGAATGTGGCAGGATGCTGGGATGAGCGTGCTTGAAGCGAGGAGTGTTTTGAGTATATGTCTTTCACTGTGTCAAATTTTGAAAGTGTAGATATTCACGGTATGTTTTGAGCACCCCTCCTACGATTCTGGAACT
The DNA here is from genome assembly GCF_012274545.1 of Fukomys damarensis. Classification (NCBI taxonomy): domain Eukaryota; kingdom Metazoa; phylum Chordata; class Mammalia; order Rodentia; family Bathyergidae; genus Fukomys; species Fukomys damarensis. Next base: position 694,503 of record NW_022900919.1, read on the forward strand.
GTGGTCATCTCCTCCTGAAGAATGTACTTTCAGGTCAGAGCTCAAACTTCCCACGGACAGCAAGGGAGCTCCAGAGCAACAGACCCAGCAGATCTGTGGCGGTGAGAGAAATGTTCTGTGTACTGTCCGGAAAGGTGGCCACGAGTCACCGGAAGCCACAAACACTGGACACGTGGATAGTGAGATGGATGAACCATGTTTTAAGTTTTATTTAAGTTCACTAAAAGTTTGAATGCTGCTACCCTGCTGGACAGTGCGGCCTTGAGTCTGGCTATTCGGAGCTGGCGAGAGCTGGCCTCTTGATCAGCCGTGTTCCATCTGTGGAAGGCAGTGGCTCCTGAGACTCAGTGAGAGGGCAGCCTGGGGCAGTGGTCAAGGAGCTCTGCACTCCTTCCGAGCAGCAAGGGCTCCACCCACGTAGCTGAGCAAGAAGTCATGCCCCTCGCAGGTGGCTCTGCTTCAGCCTTGGCTTGTACAGCACCTGGGGCGTGGACTTCTCTCGCTCATGTCAGTAGTCAGAGCAGCGCGGGCTGGAGCAGGCCCTCACTAGGGTACCTGTCCCCTGCCGACCCCAGCAACCTTGGCGATGCAGTAACCCTGACGTCTGTCCCAGCCGCAGAGAAGGAAACGGCTCTACACCACCAGGTAAGGTGTGGAAGAGATACTTTAGTGGCTGCATTACTACCCTCCCCCAGAGCACAATCTTCCACAGAATATAAGTAAAAGTGGCCTAGAGGTCCTGTGTGCTCGCTGTGTCACCATGGCTCTGGTGGGCCCTGGTCCCACCCACTAACCTCCCCTCCCTGAACTGAGAGGGCGGCCTGTTTCCCTGGAAACCTGAGGATGTGGCCGGCCCCAGATACAGAGGCCACGGACCTCCACTGAGGTGGGAGAAGGGCCAGTCCTGTCTGGTGTTGTCACCTCCACAGTGGACAGTACCCTGGCCATTTCCTCAGCCCCACCTCTGGTCACCGGCCTGTCACCCACCCTGCCCACTAGGGTACCGCGCTTCCTGCTGGTCACACCCTTCCTCTCGTCTGACCCTACGGGCTCCGTTCCTAGGGCTTCATGTTCACTGTCAGATATGTCCTTCGGGCTTTCTTTTCTTCCTTCCTAACCAGGGGATCAGGACTCCTTGTAAGAGGCATTCTCTGACCATCAAGCTTAAATAACAGGCAGCTTTAAGAACCACCTCCCGTCCCTTAAGCAGCTGCTCCGCATGGAGCAGCGACCCAGCCGGCACCCATCACCAATTGTTTGGAAACTGCGAACCTCAGGGTTCCCTTCCTTCTGTGCATTTCCTCCCAGGTGCCTTGGCAACCCACCCAGAGCCCTTTCTTGCCCTTTCCCTTTCTTTGCTTTCCCATGAGAATAGAAAGGATTCATGGAAATTTGGGGTGGCGATGGGTGAGGGAGAGAAGATGGATCCCTCTGGCTCAGCCTTGCTGAAAGTGCGCCCGTGACACAGCGCCTGTGTCCACTGTCTGAGCCGAGCGGTGAAGTCACTAGGAGGCGACAGGGAGGTGGCTGCTGTTCCGGGGAGAGCAGCCACCCAAAGTCGCGGCAGCATTTCACGGAGCACCCGCTCTCCCCGCAGACACCGCGAGCTGAGGATGGACTCCTGTCCAAATGCCCAGGAGGAGATCCCGTTGCCTGGGGCTGTGGAGGTTTGTGCTGGGGAGAAGAATGAAACCAACAAACCCACAGGCGAGTGTGAAAGGCGAAGTGGTAGCAGAGATGGGTTTGCAGGTCCAGCGACTTTCCCGTGGATGCCCCCAGAGGATGGTGTGAGAGGGTGGTCCCAGCCTGGCACAGATGCCTAGCGGTGGGGCGTGGGTCTGGCTCACAGGCCGGGTGCCCTCGCGGCGATGTCCGACTTCTGCTGCGCCACACTCCCCTCGGAGTCTGCACGGCCACGGGGAACCGTTATGCCCCAGACCCCCTGACGCTGGGAGACAAGAGTCCCGTGCTCCGTTTGGGCGGATTTTCCAGGTATTGGTTATAGTACCAGAAGGCTGACTATTGCAACAGGGTCGGCGGTTCCCAAGGAAAACTCCAAGACTCCCTAGGCTCATGGGCGAGTGCCGAGGAGAGAAGCTGGACTCGGTGGGGCGGCTGACCGGAGATGGCCTCTGCCTCAGAATTCCCTTACTTCTCTGTGAGGACGTCGAACGGGATCAAACATTTTCCCTTGTGGTCAATGCCCTGGGGGAAATGCTGGAATCAATAGCGTACATTAGAATACATCAGCAGTGACCTCAGAAACGACAGCATGCCAGTGCTCGCCATGAACGTGCAGACAAGACAGACACACAGACGTCCCTCGGCGTCCCAGAGCCCCCTCCTGCAGGGGCGCCGAGCAGTCACCTGCCACCGTGGTGGCACCCGTTCTGGACACGGGCTTCCCAGCTCGAGGAGGTGGGCGAAGGAGAGGAGGTGTACGCCGGAGGCGCGGAGAAGAACCAGCGGAGCACTGAAGTTACAGAAGGACGAGTTCTCAGGGAGAAAGAAGAGCTAATGCATATGAGAGTTAAATTGAGTGAGAGGTGAGTGAAGGGCAGTTTGATTGGTCCCAACCTGTACGACGGCTTTAATAAAAAATTAAAAGTCCTGGGGGCAGGTGAAGGAAGAATGACTTAAGATTTAAAGGATAAGAAAAACGCGGTGCACATTTGCTCACATTTCTACCATCCACTCGCTGTTCCTTTGTGTAGATACAAATATTCATCTCACATCTGTTTTAATGGATATCGAACTGTAAACTTGTCCCCCCATTAAGTTATTGGTACATTTAAAGCAAACAATAGAGTTACATTTATACTGGGATCCTGCACCTTTACACGAAGTGTCTCGGTTCTCATTTTATCCCCAGACCCCTGCCCGCTCTTCACCCCCCCACCCTCCCCTATTTACAAAGACTTTGTTTCCATTTTTCCCTTTTTTCCCATTTTTTCTTTTCCCTTATTTCCTTTCCCTTCCCCTTCCCACTTCCCCTTTAGCCATTTTCTTCCTATTTCACACTCTCAGTTATACCATTTGAACCTTATTTACACTTTTAGTTTTTCACACAAGAGAAACTATTCAGAGTTTACTCAAGTGTGTCTTATTTATTTCATTTGAGTATGGCCTCAATGTGCATCTATTTAGCTATAAATGCCTCTAGTTTCTCATTATTTATGGCTGAGTAGTACTCCACTTTATAGAAAACCCACATCTTCTTTATCCAGTCTCCAGTTGATGGCATTTGGGTTGATTCCAAGTTTTAGCTATTACAAACTGTGCCACTATAAACATGGGTGTGCATATATCACTGTGGTGTGATTCTTTTAATTCTTTTGGAAAGATACCCCACAGAGGGATGGCTGGGTCAAATGGGACTTCTAATCCTAGTTGTTTGAGGTATCTGCATATTGATTTCCACAGTGGTTGCACCAGTCTGCACTCCCACCAACAAGGGAGGGGGCTTCGTTTCTCCCCACAGCCCCGCCAGCATTTGTTATTGTTTGATTTCTTGATAGCAGCCATTCTTTGTGGGGTGAGGTGGAATCTCAGTGTTGTTTTCATCTGCATCTCTCCAATGACCAGTGACATTGAACATTTTTTCATATGTTTATTTGCTGCTTTTACTCGTTTGTCTTCTGAGAAATGTCTGTTCATTTCAGATGCCCATTTTTGAATCAGGTCTTTGTATTGGGGGGGTCTGATTTTTTTTTAAGTTCTTTATGTATTCTAGATAGTACTCTCTTGTCTGAAGAGTAGTTGGTAAAATTTTTTTCCCACAATGTAGGTTGTCTCTTAGCTCTGTTGGTGATTTCTCTTGCATTGCAAAAACTTTAATACAATGAGATCCCAGTTGTTGATCCTTTGTGCAAGTTCTTGGGCTGCTGAGGATGTGTTCATAGAGTCTTCTCCTGTGTCAATGTCTTTGAGAGTTCTACCTAATTTATTTTCTAGTAAGTCTAGTGTTTTTATTTTGGTATTTAGATCTTTAATCCACTTGGACTTTAGTTTAGTGCATGGTGAAAGATAGGGGTCTAGTTTTAATCTTTAGCAAGTTGAAAGTCAGATTTTCCAACACCATTTATTAAAGAGGCCGTCTTTCCTCCACTGAGGATGATTGGCTCCTTTGTCAAAGATGAGGTAGCTGAGTATGTCTGGTGTTGTATCTGCATCTTCTAATCTATTCCATTGATCCTTGGGTCTATTTCTTTGCCAGTACCATGCTGTTTTTATCACAGTGGCTTTGTAGTATAGTTAGAACTGTAAATTTAAGGGGATTTTTTCCTTTAGTACTTTACAAAGGTTGTTTTGTTACAGGAAACAATATGAGATGAAATATGAAGTATTATATCTCCCAACCTTTTAACTGTATAATACACAGAGTTCTTGTTCTCTAGAAATCAAAGAAGGAGTCCTAGGAACAAGGGAGGTTAAAAGTAGGAAGATATTTATTGATAGGAAAGCTCCTGAGGGGTAGGAGGGGACCCAAGTGGGGAGCCGGGAGCCACTTTACAGAGGATTTCTATAGGGTGAAACCCACGTGGGTACAGTGTGGGCCACAGCCGTGAGCATCCAGTAAGGTTACAGGTGTCATCTCTCAGGCGATGGTGTCCGATTGGGAAACAAGTCACGTAATAGGTAGATGGAAAGAGCAAAGATTCTCCCAGGAAGCGGTGGATCCAGAGGTCTCTGGTCACCCACTGGGTGGCTGACGTCTGTGTAGTCTTCATGAGGCCCAGGGTTTGTCCTTTAAGGAAGTGTGCAGGTCTGGACATCTTGCCTTTATCTTGAGGCCTGCTTTCTAACCGATGTCTCTGGCCCCAGCTGTGGTGTTTCACTTTTGTCCTGCACCTCTGGAGGACCTGGCCTTGCCTGACTGCCTGTGATATTTCTACCTAACTCACCTGTCTACAATAGTTTCACTGTCTTCCTACTTTCCCTGTTCCCAAGGAAATGCCTGCTGTGATTCTCACCCCTATTCTGTGCGCAGTATTCCCCTTTGTTAGCACTAAGGTCATCTCTTGGTATAGTTTTCACATGTCTCTTGTGCTTGGTTTTTCACTAAGCTTCTTTGATCTGTAGGTTTATAGATTTTCTTGAACTTAGAAACGTGTCAGCCATTATGTCTTCAAATATATTTTCTGCCTACATACCTCTTTTTTGTCTCTTCTGGAGGAGACCCCCACTGTGTGGACATCAAGCCACTTGGGTCTGTCCTGCAGCCTCTGCCGGGCCTGCATGGGGTGAGGGGTTTCTTTTTAGGGTTTGGGTTTCCATTTGGTAGTTTTTCTGCATATCTTTGGGTTACTGTCCTTCACTGTTGAAATGTTCAGTCCACTGTGGCAGGCGTCTAATGTATTTCTCATCTCCAAAGTTATCGTTCTCATTACTTGAAGTCCCACGTGTGTCTTTCTCACACCTCCCATACCTTTGCTTACCTTTGTGACCTTATTAAAATGCAGTTATAACACTGTGCTCCTACTACCATCTGTGTCAGTTCTGTTGATTGCTTATTCCTTTAATTATGCATCATGTTTGCCTGCCATGTTACACACCTGATAATCTTTGATTAGATACCAGGCCTGGTGATTTTTACCGTTTGCTGCCAGTTATTTTGTTATGGCTCTGCAAATATCCTTGAATTTGGTTCTGGGTGCAGTTGAGCCACTGTGAAATGGTCTGATCTCTGGGCCTTGCTTTGACGTTTGCTGCTCTTTGTCCTGCAGAGGCCCGTGTGGGGAAGGCCGGGCCTTGTGTGGCAGTGTGTGGCGGGGCCCGTTGGGCAGTGCCTGGCTCACGCGGGCTCTGGTCTTGTCGGTGGAATAGTCTGTCGGTGCGTTCGTGATCGAATGCACTGTTGGTGCTGGTGGGGATGGGGAGAGCTGGAGGGAGGGGTCACTGGGTGCCTGGAAGGGAATGCTGTCTTGTGCCCACCCCTTCCTCTCTGCTCTTCTGCACACTGTCTCGCTTCCCAGCTGCCACAAGCCAAGCACTTTCCTCTGCATACCTTTCACCATGGTGTCTCCACCTCTCTGTGGGTCTAATGGAAAAGGAACCGGCCAACCAGGGACTGGAACCCTTTAAGTTGTCATCATCAAGTATTTTGTCACCGTGCCAGAAACTGGCGAACACAGTGCTCAATCTGGGGATGTTTGTCTACCCCTGAGGCCTGTCTTTCCCAGGTTCTCTATGGATGGGCCATGAATTAAGTGTTTTTCCCATGGGTGGTAGAAATAGGCCCTATTTAGTTAGTTCTGTGCGCATACTGTGCTGTAACCTCCCAGATGATTGTTCCCAGACATTCCCTTAAATACGCATCAGAGCTCTGCTGAGTTCCTAGGTGGGTACATCTGCAGACCACGTCTGTGCATTCTGGTCCTCACGGTGCTCTGTCTCTCTTCACCCTCCCAGACTCTCAGTTCTGTTTCCTCACTTCGGAGAGTTGTGGTTTGTACTCACTTCAGAGAGTTTATCAGACTCCACCCAGCCTCTGTCTGTCTGTGCTGGCCTGTGAGCCTCAGAAGTGATGATCTAGGGCGAAGACAGAGCTCTTTCTGTTACCGAATTCTGGGTTCTGTAGACTGTTTCCAGGTCCTCGGTGTCCTGAACAAAAAGTTGGACAAGACTTGTGAAGAAGGTGGTGAGGCCCAACATTTATTGAAGGTAGGAAAAGAAGTCCACTCTGCAGTGGGGAGTGGTCATGGAGAGTTCACGGTGGCCATGGGGCTAAAGGCAGAGGCCTTTTATAGACCTCGTTGTTCAGGCTGATGTCAGATCTAGGCCGTCCTATCAAAAACCCGACTTCACACCGGAACTGGAGACAGCACTTTCTACCTATAAAACCCGACTTCACACCGGAACTGGAGACAGCACTTTCTGACCATTCCCCTACAGGCTGGGGCACTGTGTTCTGTGTACACCTGTCAGATCTCTGTGACAGGCCACACCCCTGAGCACCTCAGGGATTGCCGTCCTTTGTTTAGCCTAATGTCTAGTGATCTGAAAACATTTGTCTCGTATACTTTGCTTGGTTTTTCTCACTGATTTATGTAGAAAGGCATGTCTAATTCCTATTACTGTGTCTCTGATGGAAACTAAAGTCCATAAAATTAGATCAAAAACATTTATGATGACCATAAGGAATTCTGTTTTGTTATCACTATTCTAAAATTAAAACTCCTTGAGATGATGCTTCCAGGGATACTGTGATATTCTTGTGCTCGAAGACCTTAACAAGGTGGACAGGTGACATTAGTTATGGCTGATTATTAAGAATTCTTTCTGATGCGTGTGACAGAAAATAAATTACAACCTTCAGTAAAAGGAGTAATTTATTGGCTTACTGCTTTTTGGAGGCCCAAGGAGTCAGGCCGGGTGCAGCTGTCACTCAGATTGGGATGGCTTTCCAAGCTTACCTCTTCTCATTATGTGACGTCCGACATGAAGGGAATAAACTTCTCTCCAATAACAGTAAGTGCGTTGGCTATGCTGAGTCATAGCAACACTTCTGGATTAGTCATCGTTTCCCGGAAGATAAACTATTTCAATTGCTCTGTGTTTCATTTAGTTGAGCCTGGTTCCGTACTGCTCTGTATCCTCCCAAACCCCGCCCATCCCCATGCTGGAGTCCATGGCAGGGGAGGGACTCAGGGCAGTCTTACCTTTGCAATGAGGGACCAGCACCAGATCACTTTGTAGATACCGCCTACTTTAAAAATTCTTGTTTCCAGGAAAACAATACTAAACAAATAGCAAAAACAAAAATTCATGGTTCTAAGGCCTAACGTGGAGTCGAGACCCAAGTTGGGTCAGTGCCACTTGCAACAGAAGGAGACCTGACCAAGGTGCCTCCTGTGGCCTGTGGGTTTGGCCATGCTATTCTGTGCGGCGACCGACAGTACCCAGTGGCCCGCATGCCACACCTCCCCTGTCCGTGTGTTTGTCCTGTGGCCTGTGCTGCTGCCCTGCCTTGGCTGGCGTGTCCCGTGTCGGTGCACACTGGCTGGCACCTGGCAGTTTCTCTTCAGCTTCTTCCCCTGTAGAGGGCTTCATTGCTAGGAGGGGGCGTTGGGCTGTCACCTAGGAGACCAGGCAGGCCGAGCACCCTGAGCCTGGGCCGAGAAGCTCAGACTCCCAGCTGTGCAGGCCTTAGCTGGTGTCCCTGGAGGGCACGTCTACAGGAGGTGCAGGACAGAGAGGCAGGCACCCACCCCTCTGCCTGCCTGCTGTGACCCTGTTCCTGGTCCCTCCTAAGGCCGGGCAGGGTCCTGCCCATGCCTTGCCCGAGGCTTCCAGCAAGCAAAGGCCACTGCCAGACACATCATGATTCGCTACTATGAACATATCGCAGTCGTCCTGTTTCCGATGTCCTCATGACCCCTGAGAGATGGAAGAGAAAGGACATACAAAAAATGACATTTAAAATCAGTGCAAGGAAACACTTGGCTTCCCCCTGAGAAAATGGCATGTTTTACCCTTGCAGTGATGAGAATTATGTAACTGGCCCAGGTCTCCTCCTGCCCTGGCTCCTGGGAAGCTCAAGGTCAGCACTTCCTCCCTCCTCTCTCTCTTCCTCTCCCTTCTTTGACCCCCCCTCTTCTCACCCTCTCCTCTCTCCTCCCCTCCTGTTTTGAAGCTTAGCCATAGACATTCTGTTGGCTCTGAGGAGACAGTCTGCACTTTCATTTTATTTTGTTTTATTTATTTTTTGAGATAAGGTCTTACTGTGTAGCCCAGCCTGGCCTTGAACTCGAGGTGCTCCCCTGCCTCGGCTTTCCAAGTACCTAGGAGGTGAGGGTGGCCCTACCCGTGTGACCTCAGCTTGGCTCTGTACCTTCCAAGCTCACTGTGTCACCAGCAGCCATCTTCCCTGCTCTTCCTGGTCCTACTGAGGAGGTCTGGGGCTCTGTGGTGCTCAGTGGCCAGGGCCTCTTGGGCACCAAGACGACTGTCGCTTTGGTGGCTCCACTCGGGGACTCTTGGACCTTAGGACTCCCAACTTTACCCTCCTGTGGGCCAGGGGGTGCTCCACCCACTGCCCAGGAGTTGGCGCTGGCCCGGCCAGGTGGTGGAGACATCCTCTGCCCTGCATGTGAACGTCACCAGTGACCCTGAATCTCCAGGCCCAAATTCCCACCAACTCCACTTGTCCCCCAGCACTGACACCTGGTCCCATGGTGTCTCTCCAGCCGTGCTCAGTGATGCTGCAGGTGCTCAGACAGGCAGGAAGTGGCCACACAGCCTGTGACCCTGATGCCCTCCCAGCTCTCCCGATAGCATCTCACCATTAGGCTTTCTTCTGCACAGGAAGCCATCGCTTCTCAGATGCGGACATCTTGAGAGGAATCACTCCACGGCCCTCCCTGAGTGGGCACAGAGAGGTGGGGTTGGGTTGTGCTAGTCGACAGGCAGGAGAAAGCAACTCCACTTCTTTCTGAGCTAGAACTCACCACTTCTGTGCCAGTACTGTGCTGATACTCCCCTATACCTCACGCCACTTAACCTCATGCCATACCACACACAGAGCAGGTATCGGCACCTGCGTTTTGCAAACCAGAAAAATGAGACCCAGGAATGGGGAGCAAAGTGTCCAACTGCATAGCCAGAAAATGGGACCAGGCTGTCGAGTGTGGGCTTCCGGAATCCTGCGGAAGGCAATGGTTGACTTTCCTGCTCTCCCTCCCCTCTGAGGCACAGTGCCAGATGAGGGCTCTGCAATCTGCACCCTTCCCTGATCCGCATCTGCTCCATGACTGTCACCTGCTGCCCCATCGTTTTTATCTGCCCTTCTCTACCAGCCTCCCAGACCCAACAAGGCTGACTCTAGATTTCCCGCTTCGCTGGAGCAGAGGCGAACACCTCACACGTCCAAGAGCTGCACTCAGTATTTCTGAGGAGGGGTGGCCACTGTCACAGGTGCTGGTGCACACATAGTGCCTTGTCTTTTGTTTCTTACTATTTCCTGGTCCCTTCGGCTGGCTCTTACCATTGAGACCCTGTGATCAAGGGCCACTGTGTTGCTTTCTCAAGCAGAATTGGGCCTGTCATTCCCGAGGCAGACGGTAGGCCCGTGTTGCAGTCAGCATTGGCAGGCCAGTGTCCCCCTGGCCCTCACTGTCCCCTAAGAATGGCAGCCAGGTTCTGTGAAGAGCACAGCTGGAGGCCCGGACGGGGCTAGGTTGTTCAGGAGTTTTAGATTCCTTGCCTTAAAATTGGGGGTCTCCAGGCTGATTTGGGGTATAGGACAGAAAAGGATTGGAGCTGCGAGTCCAGGCACCCTTTCCCGAGCCTCTCAGTGACGTGCTGGCACCTGCAGCCTCTCCTTCCCTATCAGGCTCTTGAAGCTTGGACACCGGGCTTGTCAAACTTCAAAGCGTGCAGGAACCACAGGGTCTTGTTAGGCTGCAGGGATCTTCATTTCTAACAAGGTCCCAAGAGACGATGTTGCCAGCCCGGGAACAAAGTTCTCAGTAGCCAGTTCTAAAGCGCCAGGGCTGGGAGCTTGTTCTGACCTTTAATTGCGTATTCATAGGACCAGGACCTGCAGTCTCGTCGGGAGAGTTGGGTCATTTATTGCCATCATTCCCCAGTGAACATGCAGGGGTGCCCCTGCTCAGAAGTGAGGGCCCGTGGGGATGAAGACAACTCGTTCTGCTTAGACTCGTGAGTCGTGGGAGCCAAATGAACCTATAAGGCACAGTGCATTAAGCAAGAGAAAGGAAAAATAGAAATTGCTGGCAGCTCTGGCAACGGCCAGGGGCTCGGGATGAGGGGGTCAGTCAGCCGCTGGTGCACACCCATCCCTGCTCCTGTCTTCCGCCTTGCCATTCCCAGGGCCCCAGAGCCCCATAAACAGCCTTGCTGATTTCCAAAGTGTTTTAAGCAACAGGACAAGGTGTTCCACATTTTTTACCCCCCAAAACCCCTTTAGACTCTTCTAGCTCCCGCCTAACTTGGGGTTCAGCTGAGGACAGCACGGTGGCATCGCAGTCTTCCCTCCTGCCCCTCAGGTTCTGGCTCAGGAGTCCTTGTGATCTTCCTGCCTCAGCCTCTCTGTGAGGCCTTGGGAGCTCAGATGGGTACTGCTGTGTTAATGTATCGTGTAACTTAATTCCAGTGAGAAGGTCCTGCGGGCACTCACTGCGTCCACGCTGAGTGCAAGCGAGGCACAGATGGGTGCTGTCACCTCTGGCACAGCACGCTGCTGGGGAGCCCGGTGCTGAGGCTCTGCCATGTGTGGTGTTGCCTTCCCCAGAAGGCGGGGCTGGGCGGGCAGCTGGGGCCCAGCCTCAGAAGTCCGTCCGCTGGGAACTTTACCCATCTCTGTCCTCTGTGAGGAGAAGTGCGGATAACGGGCCTTGTGGAAGCTCTGCCGGATTCTAGGTGTTACAGCTTCAGCTTTGTGGGTTCTCTTTGCCGCACTCAGGGAAAGCTGGCTGAGGAGGAAACAGCTTGCTCACTGTTGCTTCCTATAGCATTGTCTTGCTACCTCCGGCCCAGGCTGCTCCTGGAGCTGCGAACGTCGTTCCTGGTCTGTTCTGCTTTCTCTCTAGTCTAGCAGTCTTTTGAAATTCATCTCACAGAATATGTTGCTAAGCCATTCACCACTTCTGCTTTCCATTTATTCATTTATCCATCTCACCAATTCCTTTCTGATCAAAATGTCAAACGGCCACTATCTAAGATGGACCCGGAGCCCCTGTATGGATTCAGCTTGACATGACTGCAGCCATCTTGAAATGTAACCGCACTGACTGACCCTGGCTGGTTTTCCTCACTGTTTCCCAGTACAACATAAATATTCAAAACAGAGTGGTACGTGAAGCCTTACAACCAGACCTTGGTACCAGGAATGTACCTGGCCGTTTGAGGTTGGCGGAGATAAACCCATACATTCTGGCTTGGAGGAAGCCTCTTTTGTCCTGATCATTTCGAAAGCCTCCAACTTCTGACCGAAACTGTGAGGCTTTACCTGGTGTTGCTTCTGTTGCCAAGTCTCGAATAGATTGCACCCTGTGGCCCGCTTCTCTGTCTCACAGCACCTGGGGCCGGTCCCCTTACACAGGACCAGGTTGTTCCAAACAGCACTGATGAAGGGTTCCGAGAGGCCAGAGCTTCCCCAAGCGCTCCATGGATTCCCATGGGGCTTGCTGTGTGTCGACGCCTCTGGCTCCAGGCTCCGCGTTCTGCAGAGGGGACCCTTGTCCGCGAACCGGCTCCTCCCTGGTTTGTCTCCCATGAACTCCACTGTGGGAGCCGTTTTCCTCGGCACCCACCACTGCAGTCAGTCACAGGAGGCAGGGACATTGCCACTGTCTGTAGGTACAGAAAAGTTTCAGAAGAGAAAATTTCTTTTCTGGTCCTTTCCATGATTTCGCTCCAGTCTCGTCTTAGTTCGCAAATTATCCCCTCACTAAAGTGAAGTCTGACGACAGCTTTTAAACTATTTTATTTTTTCTTGGCTCCAATTTCTTTCAACAGGAATTTACTCTAGAGTGTCCCAGACCTGGGTCAATGTTATGGCTTAGATGGAAATGCCCTCCAAAGCCTCCTGTGCTCAGAGGCAGGGCTTCCAGCAGGTGATCAGGCCACGAGAGGCTGCACACATGGCTGGAGTCCTCCATCCATGGTTCAGGGCTGACTGTGCGGTGAGCAGGCGGCCTGGTGGGAGGCGGTCACCAGTGTGACCGGAAGGTGTGTTCTTGTCCCGTTTCCACCTTCTCGGCTGCCATGGTGTGAGCAACTTCAACCTCCATGCCCCTCTGCCACTCTGTCTCTGCCTTGCAGCCAGTCGTCCACGGCCTGAAATCATGAGCCATTACATTTTAAGTTGTGGGTATCAGGCATTGTGTGCGGTGAAGCGCATGTGGCTAAGACAGGCAGGCCCTGTTCTAGAGGCTCAAGAACTGGGTGGCACAGTGAGGTGGTGAGTGCAGGACAGGTAAGTGCTGAAGATGTCCCAGGCAGCACCTGGGAGGAGAGTCAGCTCTGCCCTGGGCCTGAGCCTGCCCCACACCAGAGGAGATGCCTGGGTTACGTTTGAAACAGGTAGGCAGGTGAGGAGAGGAGACTGCGCAGAGAGCACAGCGTGGCTAAGGCACAGAAGACTGTTGTGTAGGACCCTGTGAAAGCTGTCCGCAGTGTGGTCCCGCTGGATGCAAGCAGTGCACTCTGCTGAATCTAACAGCTTGCTCTCAAAAGGAAAAAGAGGGGAAAGAAAATGCAGAGTATCCATTGGTGTCCCCGATGTAAATGTCTGTGTTGTGGCAGATTTCCAACTGCCCCAGTGACGGCCTGGATGGAGAGGCGGGCAGAGGGGTGCAGGGTTGGCCCTGGGGCCAGTGCCAGCCAGCACCAAGACTCTGGAAGTCTAGGAGCATCAAGAGCAGGGCCACTTTGCTCCTGGAGCGCAGCTTCTCCCACTCGGGACTTCCGCTCTTCGGCTCACTGTCGTACCCTCCAGCACTTCAGCAGCAGACTGGCACTGCCTCGGCAGGCCCTCATTAGGAGAATAAATGGAGAGTATCGCGTGACTTGGAAAGTGTTTAGATCCCAGCCACCAAATGCTCTAGAAGCAAGGAGACCTGTGATGGATTTGACATTTGTAAAGGTTGTTCTGAGAGCAGAGGCCTGGGAGGTCTGCGCACTGCTGCTCGGAGCCCGGCAGAGTAGTTGTGGATGTCGTTTAGCTCAGGCGGTGGGGTCTGGAGAACAGTGGGCGGGGAGGTGCTGCACTCATCAGGGTCAGCACCGCACTCTAGACGTCACCCTCGGCCGCCTCGGCGCCTGCCTGTTTACTCCCTCGAGTTACTTTTGTTGCATTTTGATGTCATCTCACTGTCTAATCCATGTCCACTGAGTGTCCTGGTAATGCAGGACACTGTCCTGGACACTGTCTATTCACAGCCTGTCTTCTGCAGTCTGGGGCAGCCGTCCCTTGGGGGTGGCAAGATGAGCCATGTTCTCAGGGGTGTCAGGAGCTCATTTCTTCAGCGTGGGGTCCCCAGGAGTGAGCCTCCCCTCGCCATCCAAGCCTGAGCCTCCTAGGAGCACATGGCCCGGCCCTGGCCATTACTGTGAATCCTCCGCATGCGGCAGGGTGGCGCTGGCCCTGGGTGAGAGGCAGTTTAGGGTGGGCCTCGGGACCCATGCTGGCCATCCGCGCAGTTGTGCACCCAGTCTCTCTCCTTGCCTTGCTTGGGCCTCTGCCCTCAGCCCAGTGACTGCACCCCCATTGGCTAGGACCCTCCCGTTTGGGTCAGAGAGACACAGGTGAGTCCACAGGACAGCAGAGTCTCGGGCACCCTGGCCTGCTGGGTGCTGCTGCCGGGCCCAGGTGGCGTCCTAGCTGAGGGGAAGTGGGCCCCAGGCCCTTCCTCTTTCCGTTCAGCCCCAGCCCCAGGGCTGCCCGCTTTCTCCTGCTCCCGTGGGTACCTAGTCGCCAATCGCACTGCTGCTCACATTGCCAGAGCACGCGGCTCAAGTGGCTCACGGAACTGCTGGCCTGAGACTCCTTGCCTGCTTTCCTCACCAGCCTTTCTGTTTTGGGAGCACTGAGCTGATGAGCACATTACAGCTTCCCAGGCCACCGAGTTTGCAGGTGGGAGGATGGAGGAGGGCGAACCTGGTGGCTCAGTGCTCAGGCAAGTCTGGGCCGGTGCCTACTCACGCTTCACCCTGACTCCGGCGGGGACACTGTGGACACGGACACTGCCCAGAGGGCAGCTACTTCTCTCGGGGTCTGGAGAGACGCTTCCTGCAGAAGAAGCTACAGCTGTGTCAGTGTCTCCGATGACCATTTTCTTATTCCAAAGGAAAATCAGTTGTTCTCACTGCTCTGGAATGAAGCCAGGAGTCTCCCGGAGAAAGCTGCTGCCTCCTCCCAGGGTGACGCCTGGGCCACGGGGGCGTGGCTCTGTCTGGTGGGTGCTGGGACCCTGGACTCCTGAGGCGAGGGCCTTGCCCAGGCCTGCGTTCCAGCCCGCTGTCCTTCCCACCAGCTCCAGGGTGACAGGAAGTGCAGGGAGACCACAGAGCGCTGCCTCCCTGAGCCATCGCAGGGCCGCGTCTCCCCGCCCCGCGCCGTCCTCAGGCCTTGCTTGGGGGTCTGCCCTCTCGCCTGCCCCTCTCTGTTTGGGGTCTGCTCCAAAAAGCCGCTGTCCTCACCTGCAGGTCAGGACACTGGCTCCCGGGGCCGCTCACAGGTCCTGACGACCGGCCAGGGTGACAGCACCTGCACCTGCTGCTCTTGTCCTCCCAGACCCCTCCACCTTCACTTGGACCGGCCTCCCCACCGCAGAAGGGAGGACCTCCCTCTCGGAGGGAGGGGACATCAAGGACATGATGTAGTTCCCCTTCCTGGCAGAAAGAATTTTCAGTCTCCAAGAAACCCTGATTGTTTCCTCACGCAGCCTGCAGGATTTTCAGTTTGGTATGTGTTTTGCTGGAGATGGCTTTTCCTTTGCCGCAACTCCCAGCTTCTCTCATGCGAGCTTGCTAGTCCGCAAGGAAATGACACCATTTTCAAAGGGAACACACCGCACCCTCCTGCTATGTCTGCAGAGGGGAGGCTGAGGGGGCTGTGGATGTGGAGTGGCGGGAGGGGCGAGGAGGTGCTGTGTCTTGTGTTTTGCTGCCTTGCCCTGTTCCCCTGTCTGGGAAGACCAGCGGCCAAGGCCCAGGGCGGAGAAGCAGACCGGATGGAGGCTACAAGGAGAAGCGCAGGAGGAGGTGTCCTCCCATGCGAGGGGCGTTATTTGCCTCTGGGAGGAGGCGCCCCACGCCGGGGTTTGATCTGACCAGTGGGAGTGGGGAGATCAAGTCTGCTCAGTGCACCGGTCTGTCTCAGGTGTGCGTCAGCGGGGGCGGGAGGGCCGGGCTTCAGATCCTGTCTCGCGCCAGTAGGGCGGGCACTTTGTTAGCCGCTGGTCTGTATGCGGGACTGCATGCGGTGCTGAGATGCTTGGGCGATTAGGAGGCGACGTGGTCCTGAAGAGTTGCAGTTGTTTTGTCTCAGTAGTGAGTTTTCACTGTGGCTCTGGGTTGGTTCTGTGATGCCAAGTAGTTATAAATCAAGTTACATCTCCCCAGCTCCTAGCTTCACTTGCTGGGTGCCATCTTGGTCCCACCCTTTCCCCACCATGCGATGCCATCACCAGAAGCCGAACTGTGAGCTAAGTAAACCTCTTTTCTTCATAAAACAGCCTGTTCTGGTATTTTGTCACAGTAGCAGGAAACAGACTGAGACTCACTGCGACCAACAACTTCCAGGAATTCAGTGGCCTAAGAAAAATAAATGTATATTTCTCGTTCATGTCACTGTTCAGTGGGTGATGGCAGAGGCAGGCTCTGGGCCATGCCGTTCTTCGAGACCCAGCCTTCCATCCAGTGTCTGTGCTTCCATCTAAGGTCACAGACTCCTCTTCACTCAGCATGGAATGTGAAAGAAATGCTTAAGGGAGTATTTACCGACCAACCGTAGGGTTGTCATGACTTTTCCCACATCTCATTTGGCAGAACTCAGTTGTGTGAGCCTAGTGATTGTATAAGTCATGTTATAAGATAGAGAAAGACGAGGTACGGTCCCGCCCAGAGGAGCAGAGAATGCAGACGCTGGTGGCGAACAGGAGCATGTGCAGGAGGGAGACCTGGCCCGGTCTAAGATTCATTGCTTTTGTCACCTGCAAGGAGTGGCTGCATTTTAATTAACAAAGGCGCTGTTCTAATTTCCTCCCTGACATACAATCTTCAAAACTACTGGGGAAGTAAAAAGTATTTGAACCCTTCATTTCCAACATTTAGTGCATGATCTGGAAACTAGGAAATAAAGAAGTTGCGATGAATTTTGGACTTCAATATTCTTTGAACTTTAAATCACAAGGGAATGAGAAAGTGAGTTTGGACTTTAATATCTTTGTACTTTAACATAATGACTGAATTTAATTATTGAACCTTAAGGTTTTTCCCCAGAAAATTCATGGTGAGAAGGAGTTGAAATTCAAATTCAGAACATCTTATAATTGGCTTTTTACTGCTGGAGTATCTTAATGTCGCCGAGTTGCATATAGAACATTAATGATCTATATTTACAGGAACATGTAACTGTCACCCAGACTAGAACGGCTCTGAAGGAGAAGGGAGGCTGCATGAGGAATTGTGCTGGAGCAACAGGAAGCCTGTACTGCTTTGTGTGCAGTGGGTTATAATGAGGAAGAACAGGGAGGAAGGAGAAATGGACTGGGGAGTAGTTCTCCAGCCTTGTGATAGATTTAAATAGTCAAAGTTTCTGAGACACAAGCATTCTTAGGACAAAAACCCTAACTTTACACTCAGGGTCCCCGGAGAACCCCAGTGAGCACTAGTGTGGGGTCAGAGAAGCCACACTAGGTATCCCAGACAGAGGGTGGCTGCAGGGGACGGGCTGTGGTGGGTGAAGGGCTGGAATGCAGAAAGGGAGGCAGCACGGAGACTGCCTGCTGCGGGAAGAGAGGACACCAGAGCAGCTTCTGGCTCTGGGGAACCTGGAGCCCTGACCTCTGAGCAATGCCGCTCCTGGATGGCCGAGGACTTCAGAGTGTAGGACAAACAGCTGGGGCTCTTGTCTCCCATTTCCAATGTCTCCTTTCATCGTGGACCTACTGTACCTGCTTTCTAGGTGCCCTTTAGCCACCCAGAGGAAGAGGAGCAGCGTGAGCTGGTGTCCCACTGAAAGGTTGCAGTGTGCTCAGCTCCACCTTTCCCTGCCCTGGGGAGCAGATGGCCCCTCTCTCTCTGTGTGTAAATCTCACCTGTGCACCCAGAACACCAGTGCTGACTGGCAGTGACTCACCTGGGTACTGTCTGGCCTCGGGGATATGACAGCAGCCAGAAAAGAGAAAGATGTTGTCCAGAGAGATACAGGCAATGAGTGATACTCACAACCAGGAAGGAAAGCATGGTATGTTAAAGGTGATTTGTGCTAGTGTGAAACAAAACAGCTCACCCCACCCCAAAAGCAGAACAGAAGCAACATTCTGGGGAATCAGGATTCCTAGGATGGCTGTCTTCGTACTAACAATGTAGTCTGGGTAGGCCTCGCTTTAAAAGTGCTATTTGATTTTTTTTCTAGTACCAAGAATTGAACTCAGGGCCTCGTGCTTGCCAGGTAGGTGCTGCGCTGCTGAGCTACATCCTGGCCCTATTTGAGAGCAAGGCAGCTGGACAGGCCAGCTGTGGGCTGTGTCCTCTCAGTGGGGAGAGCTCTGGGGAGATGCTTGCAGCAGGGTGAGACTGCACCCAGGTGAAGCAGGAGCGTGGCTGTGGCCACACCCAGAGCCCTGCGCCTGTGGACAGCGACAGCCCAGCCCCGCAGGGCATCTGCTGGGCATGCACTGTGTGAGCCAGGCTGCCGCCCGGCCCTGACCATAGGACCACATGTGGCCCTCGCCGGTCCTCCTCTGCCTCGCCTGGCACATGGGCCAGCATCAGTCTCGAAGTGTGGTCCAGAGCCCTCTGGGCACAGACTCCGAGAGCCTCCCACAGGTCTGTGAGGACGGACCTGTTGCATAGATGTCACTGCTCTTTGTCTCTGTTCTCTTCTATGCAGAGTGGAATTTTCTAGGCACTACACGGTGAGCGGTACCACAGTATATTAAGTGCAGAAGCTGATTATTATATGCTTTTTTAATTACATATTTGTGTGGCCTGATTTTCTTCACATATTTCCATCACAATGACATATTGCAACAGCTTGAATACCAAAGCTATGAAAATCCAACTGGCTTCTATAGAGCCAAACCTAAACTTGAAAAAAGTTAAAACAATGTCGGTCTTCTCACTACTTTTTAGAAAATATGATTGCTTTTCATGTAAGACAGATCATGTTAATGTTTAAGTTTGTTATTGCCTGTAAATGATTCATAAGCATTTGCTGGGTTTTTTCTTTTTTCTTTCTTCTTTTTTTTTTGGTACCAAGGATCAAAATCAGCACCTTGCAGTTGCCAGGCAAGTGTGGCACCACTGGCCTAAATTCCCAGCCCTTTGTTTTCATTTTTAATGTAACAAATATCAATGAATATAATTTACATGAACAAGCACAGGGGTTTTCTTTGATTTTTTTTTAAAGCAGTGTCTCACTTTGTAGTTCAAGCTGGCCCTGAACTCACTATGTAGTCTAGGTTTGCCTAGAACTCTCTGTAATCCTCCTGCCCTGCCTCCCAAATGCTGGGATTACAGGTGTGCACCCCATATCCTGCTTCTTTGGTCATTCTGAGGCCAAAAGTTAAGAACATCTGGTCCAGAGGGCTTTGATCGAGTATCATGTTGGCATGTCACGTTTCAGTCCTCAAAGCCCGGGCAGAGGCATCTTTCTTGTCCTACACGTGGCCGTGTGTCTTCACTTGAGTTTCTACACACATGAAAGTCACTTTAGATTAAGGTCTATCTTCACAAGGAAAAAGCTCTTAATCTGGAGAAAAAGAATTGGAGATGTCCCGAGTTTACCAATGGCAGTCTGCACAGTGGCGGGAGCCAATGAAGTCGGACTCTTAGGGGAACACATCTGTCCTCAGGACGTCAGGGTGGACGCAGGGGAAGTTCTTATTGATGGTTCCAAAGTATCAGCCTGTAAGAGCCGCACCTACCTGCATGGCAATCACCTGGGTAGGTCGCTATAAATTCAGGTTTCCATGTTCTTCCTCAAACCCAGTGAATCAGAATGTCTATAGTTGGAGGTCCAGAAAATTGTTTTCGTTTTTTAAAACTGCTTTGGTGACTCGGGAGGAAATCAGGATCAGAAACTGCTGATCCACCTCCCGGGAGGCTGCCAGGTTGTCATGGAGATGAGGGTCATGCGGGGTGTGTGTGTGTGTGTGTGTGTGTGTGTGTGTGTGTGTGTGTGTGGCAGCCATATTTCTCCCAGCAGCCCCTGCGCCTACTCAGCCAGTGGTTGTCAGTGTCCAGGGCGGCTGTCCGCGGTCCCCCACTGCCACGGCATGTCCTCTCCTGGGGCTGCCGTGTGCCCGGGGAAACACCACCTCTGCAGCCGAGGCGAGGAAGGAAAGAAGTGGCCAGCTGGAGGACTCCAGGCTGCCGGGGCAGGCAGGAGAACAGAGGCTGGATATCGATTTCCGCTGATGACTCGCAGGGTTTCTGCAGACTGAAAACTGTCGGCATCAACGTTGCTGCTATCACTGGTGCGAATGATAGGTGATGGCCCTGAATGCGGAAAAGCATTTGCAGCCGTCTCTGCTTCCTGTGTGGCGTAACGGAGACCCAGTCCATCCCTGCTCTGCACCGGGCTGGCTCCCTTTCTGCGCTCCTTGCAGAATCCAGTGAACACCCTGAAGGTTGCCACCCAGAGCAAGAAATGGAACCCGCCTGTCCCCTCCTGCAAGCCAGCTCCAAGCGCTGGCCTCTTCCTGGCCCACACAGAGGACCCAACCTGTCAGATGTTACCACCCCAGCACCCAGTGTGATCAGGCTTGATATTTACAGACATCGAGTGGAACTGTGCGGCACCTCCTGCTGTCTTTCTCCTTCATCTTACCATTATTTCAAAGATTTTTAGTCTGTTGTTGCAAGCAGCTGTGGTTTCTTTATTTTGTTCTTGCTGTAAAGGATTCCACTTATGGAATTTACCATAATTTATTTATTCATTCAACTGTGGATGGACATTTATTGTCCCTCTAATTTGTGGCTTTATCGATGCTGTTAGGTGTGATTTTTTTTACATATATTATGTACTTTTTATAGGATATGTACCCAGAATGGCCCTTCAAGGACTCAAGGGATCCTTGTTTTACTAGTGACGGACACACAATTTTCCAGAACAGCTGTACTAAGTATCCTTCCCCCCACCACAAGAACAAGATGTTAATTTCTGATTTTGCACATCCTTACCAACTCTTAATATTGTTAAAGGTATAAATTTTTGCTAATCTGGAGGTACCTACTCCTATCACATTTTGCTTTAGTTTACTTTCCTCTCCCTTTTAAAGTGAGATTAAAACACCTTTGCACAGGCTTTTTGCTGTTTGCCTTCTAGATAACCTCTCTTCTGAAGTCATTTGTCCATTTTTGTCTTTCTGTCTCTTTTCACTGATCTGCATGAGTTTTATGTATCATAAATACGAGTCACTTCTTCCATTGTGTAGCTTACCTTTTCACCCTTTTGTGATGTCTTCAGGCTAGCAAAAATTTCTAATTTAAGTAATCAAAATTTTTGCTGTTTTTCTTTATGAGTAGTGGCTTTGAGTTTTAAGGGCTGCCCCCCACATCCTGAGCTCTGTGGACAATCTACTGCATGTTCATGCTGGTTTTATCTGTTGCCTTTAGATATATTAACTCCTTTATGTATAAGCACCTGATTTTCCTAGCACTGTGGATTTCCCCCCTCCTCTGCACTGACACCTCTGAAATAAATCAAATTGTCCTGTATTATGTGGGCATGGTTTTGGTATACTTTTTCTCCACCATTTGTTAATTTGTTTGCTTTAGAGCCAATGCCACGACTTTCAGTATTGTAGTGTCATGAAGAGATCTGATATGAGGTCTAGCATGTGGTCATATTTTTCTTTGCAGACCAGTATTGTGGATACTCTTGGTTTCCCATGTCCATAAACATTTCAGAGCCACTCTTGTCATCCTCTGCAAAATTACTTTGGTACTTAGATTGACTCCCTATTGAGTCTTTAAAGATTGATGACAGAGAAATTGATTACTTTCATGAAATTCAGTGTTTCAAACAATTATCACGATTATTTCTATATTTGGTTTTCTTTAATATCTCTTGATAGCATTATGACATCTCTGTAAAGATTTGCACAATCGTGAGTTTATTTCTAGGAACTTCAACTTTTAAAGCTATTGTAAATAAGTACTTAAGGATTTAAATTTCTATTTGTTGCTGTCAGGTAGAAACATTGATATTTTGATTTTATTTTTTTGGACTGGGAACTGAACTCAGGACCTTGTGCTTGCCAGGCAGGTGCAGCACCACTGAGGTACATCCCTGGCCCTTGAAGTTGGCTTTGTATCCTCAACCTTAGTAAACTTTCTGACTTCTACTAATTAATTCTCTCCCTCTCTCTCTCCATAAATATCTTTCTATCATTCATTATATATTCACATCCTGTTATCTAATTTTCCTCCCTGTCTTCACTCTATTTTCCGACAGTACAGGACTGATTTAAAATGAAGATGAAGGCCTTCTTCAGTCATTCTTTATTTCAAAGGGAGCAAAGTTTCATCATTAAGTGCAGTGTTTTTTCTAAATAAATTTCAGAGGTTTAAGAAATTTCCTTAAGCTGCAGAAATCTTTTATCATTTCTGAAGTTTATTTAATTTATCAAAAAATGTGTACTCTCGTTACTGATTTTTAATCTCTTCTTTTCCCTGTTTTATCTGTATCACACAAATTTTACACTCGATCTTAGCCAAAAGGCTGAGAAATGAAGACAAGCACATTTTGATATTATAATCCTTTCATTAACCTCCATTAACATTGTCTTCTAATATTTGTGTGATTTCTTCTTTGAGAAAATTATTTGGAAATGTATTTCCTGCTTTCCAATCTCTGGGAATTTTCTAATTTCCTTCCTGCTTTGGAGTTGGAGCTTATATTGGGATCAGAAGAGCCTGACTGCATGAATTTAAACTTGTGAAAGTTTTGAAGCTTCTTTTATGGGTGGACATATGGTAAACTGTTGTAAATGCTTCATATGTGCTTAAAAATAATCCATTCTGGGTGGTAGGGTAAGCTTGCTTCCTGTGTTATCCATGTTCAAATTATCCAAACCAGTCCTAATTTTGTCTGCTTTATTTCCTGGGATTAAGTGTGATCAAATTCTCCAATGGGATGTAGATTTTCCTATTTTAAGAATTTTTTTCTTATCCTTCTGACAACTTTTAAAATCATGTTTTGAGGCTGTTTTAATAACGCATAGACATTTAGAATTATTTTGTGTTACTACATGAAAACATTAGTGGAATGTTTCTATTTAACTCTACTGATGCTTTATACTTTCAACTCTGTTTAGTTTTTATTAATATAGCTTTATCAGCTTTCTTTTAGTTAACTATTTCTATGAATTACCTTAGTCCATCTTTTATTTTCAAACTTTCTGTATCCTTATGTTTTGAGCATGTCTTTTATAAACAATAGCTGGTTGTTTCTTTAAAAACAAATTTGGTTTGACAATCCTAGATTATTAACTGGAACAGTTAATCTTTTTTTGCATTTGTTATAATTATTGATATATTTGGATAAAAATCTACCATCTTCCTATGTATTTTCAAGTGTTCTATTTTCCTGCTACTTTCTTGTCTTCTTTTGGATTGTTTGAGTGACTTTTTTGGAAGGTTTTGATGGGTATATAATAATTGCACAACATTCTGAGAAATAGCCTGCATTCCTGTGTTCCGCACAGCAATGTTCACAGTAGCAAGATATGGAATGACCGATGTGCCCAGCAGCAGATGAGTGGTGGTGTGTGCGTCCGTGAGGTACGCTCAGCTGTGAGGGTGTCACAGGCAGCTAAGTGAGGTGGAAATATCAGGCAGGGTTGGGCCCTGGAGGGAGCCACGAGGATGCAGAGGATGAGAGCACATTACAACTGTGGCTGGAGATGCATCTGTCAGAGGCCAGGCCTCAAGATAAAGATGGAATGACCAGGCCTATGCGCCTCTCCAGGGGATAAGGTAATTGGCGTCATCTGGTCCAATGAAGTCTAGATTGACCTTAGTCACCTGGGTGCGTGACCAAGCCCTTGTAATCCATTTCTTCCTAAAAAGAAGTCTTTGTTTTTCCCATGTGTACTTGCTGTGTGACCTGCTTCCACAGTGGGTCAATATCACCTAAGTGGCTACACTTAAATTTTATTGATCGTGGTGGTTTTAATCCACCCCGTGATTCTGTACCTACCTTGTGATTTTGTGCTATAAAACTTTCTCTGTGGAGTGGGGTCCACAGTGATCCACTTTCTCCTGTTTCTCAGGAGCAATTTATCTCTTAACCTCTTAACTCTTGACCTCTGTTATTTCTTAGAATTTATTCTTTGATTCTGAGGAACATGGACTTGGTGTATCTGACACCTAGCAGGTTGGGTCTACATTTATTCCCCCTATATCAAGGACAGATGGAACCTTGTCATCTGGAGTGACATATGAATCCAGAGGACCTTATGTCAGCCAGGCACAGGAAGGGGGGTGCCACATGATCTCACTCATGTGCGGAATCTACAAACGTTGATTTTGTGGATGTAGAGAGTGGAGCCATAGTTTATCAGAGCCTCGGAGATTAGGCAGGGAGAAGGACTGGGGAGAGTTGGAGAAATTTTACCAATCAGTTGTCCTTTCCTTTTAGTTTGGAAGTTGCATATTTCTCTATTTCTGTTCTTATAGCGATTACCCTGAAATCAGAACGTGGATTCTCGGTGTATTAATATCTATCTTAATCTACATTCTATCTTCATGAAGGTAATCAAGCTCCCTGAAACAATTTCAACTACATTTAACCACTTCTAGGTTTGTATTCAGCTGTGTGCAGGAACTTGGACTCACCATCTGGGAACCTTTTGGGAGTTTCTGAGCAGCCTGAGAGCTCTTAGAGTGAGTAACACAAGCCCCCCACCCTGCTTTAGTGTTCTATGAGGATGGAATTGCACTTTTAAAATCCTGAAGGGGCTCGCTCTGAGGCATCGGGGACAGTGCATCCCTAAAAGGTATTGCAGAGAAATGAGGTATAGGTTTTTCATGTCCCCCCCCTCAAAAAAAGCAGTTAGGTGGCCACACAGGGAGGGCCAGACCCTCTCATTCAGATGCACTGGAAAGGCTGTAAGGAGTCCTTCAGGCCTCTATAAGAAGAGCTGTATTCAAGGGACTAGAAGGCAAAGCAAAGCTAGGGCAAGTCCGTAGCAAGCCTAAGGCCATTCCAGAAAAGCAGCCTCACTTTCTATCTTTGCTTCCCTGTGTCCCCAGCAGACCCGGGATTGTGGCCTTTGACTCTGTGGTTGCTGAGGGAGGGGGCAGGGTCCTTGCTGTGCACACACAAAGTTGTCTGCATGAAGCCAGAAGGAAGTTTAAGCTGCAAGTTGGTCTGGCTTAAAAGGACACTTTGTTCTCATGGTAAATCTCGAATGAAAGTCATTAGAAAGCTTTTCTGGGGAAAAAGTGGAAGAAGTTGCTCAATGAAATTAAACTTCTGTTAGGGTGCCTTATTTACACCACCTGCTGGCTTTTCTGGCCCCATGTGGGCATCACATGCTACAAACAGTGGAAGCACCGTGCTAAGCTACTCCCTTTCTCTGGGGGCCCATTGTTTCCTAGTTGGGAAATGATGTTTCACTGGGTTCATACGAGGGGTAAGGAAGCAGAACCTGTAAAGGGCAAAGCACTTAGCATTGAGAAACTGAGCCATCGGTGTCCTGGGGAAAGAGGCCCGGCAGGTCCCTCACATCTCAGCCCTGTCTTAGGAACCCACCCCAAGCTCTTCTGCCAGCCATAGTTTGGCCCCACCATCTTACAGATGAGACAGGCGATGCTCAGAGGCAGAAAGGGCTCATCAAGGCTGTCCACGGACGATGCCCATTGAGAGTTTCTGATGTTTGAGTCATCACCCAACCGCACAAACACACAGCATGAAGGCTCCAAAATGCACACCCGCTGGGGCAGCTGGCCCTGCAGCAGGGTCCCACTCTCTCACGGATCTGCAGTCTTCTGAGTGTGTGTGTGTGGACACAGTAGCTGCACAATCGCATCCACAGTCCATAAAGAGCACAGAGCCCCTCGCTGGCTGGTCCCCCTGAAGGACGGCAGCCCAGCCACCTTCTGCCCAGCGAGCCTGATGGGGATGGGAGCGTCGGTCCGCACCTGGCCCTGTTTTGCTGCTCAGGACCCTGCCAGGCTGCACTGTTAACCGGCTTGCGTGCAGGCAGCTATGTTCGCACCAACTTCGTGGGCATTCTGGGGGTCCCTTGACTTGAAGGTGGGTATTGCAAAGCACTCCAGAGCCACACAGAGGGCTTCCGGGTGCTTCGTAGGGCACAGAGAGGACAGCAGCCTTCACAGCTGTTGTGGAGAATAGAAAGCTAGACCGCTCGGGGTCCTAGCTGCGGAGCACAGTTTCCCAAGAGATGGTGACGGCCGAGCCTGGTTGCTGCCCGGAGATACCAAGGTCAGGAGGACCTGAGACGAGAGCTGATGGAAGAACTGCCGCTCTGACCTTAAACTCAGTCTGGGCCGCTGCCGCAGTGAGGGACAGCGCCCTGTGAAAATTCACCAAACATCTCATGACTGCTTGCAGTCCACCAAAAAAGAGAAAAGGTGGTGGGCGTGCAGACTGGTGCAGCCACTGTGGAGGTCGGTATGGAGACAGCTCAGAGAGCTGGGACTAGGGGTTCTGTTTGACCCCGCCACCCCTCTGCTGGGTGTCTTTCCAAAAGAACTAAAGGAATCATACCACAGTGATGTATGCGCACCCATGTTTATAGCAGCACAGTTTGTAATAGCTAAAACTTGGAAACAGCCCATCTGCCCATCAGTTGGAAACTGGATAAAGAAGGTGTGGTTTTTCTATAAAATGGAAAACTACTCAGCCATAAAGAATGAGAAATTAGATTCATTCATAGGAAAATGGATACATATTGAGGATATACTCCTAAGTGAAATAAATAAGTCACACATGTGTAACTACTGAATAGATTCTCTGGTGTGAAAAGTTATAATAGTACATAAGACCCTAATGAGATAATTGACCATGTGAAATAGGAAGAAAAGGGCTAAAGGTGTAGGGAAAATGGGAAGGGTAGGGGAAAGGGAATAAGGGAAAAAAAATATGACAAAATGAAAAAATGGAAATAAAGTGTTTGTAAATGGGGAGAGAGGAGGGGGTGAAGGGAGGGCAGGGACAAGGGGAAAAAATGAGAACCAAGACCTGTCATGTGAAGGTACAAGATCCCAATAATTAATGTAATTGTACTGTATACCTAAAAGGTATCAATAAACTCAATAAAAGAAAAAAAAAGAGAAAAGATTTCAACTCTGGAAGGGAGGGTTTCACCAAGGAGATTTTAATGTCATGGATGTGCGTGAATCTAAAAATAAGTGCATCCTGGAGCGTGGGTGGGGCTGTGTACATCATCAAATTAAACTGTCCATTATTACATATGGAAAAATCCGAAGGGAAAATAGCTGAGAAGACATTCGGGCACATTTCACCCAGACTGTGCTTCTAAGTGCCCTGCTCCAGACCTGTCGGAACGAGCCTGCAGCGCCTCTGGCGGAGGTGTTAGGGAGACGATGGCTGCAACATGCAAAAAACGACACCGAGCTTACAGAAACACCAAGGCTGGCAGGGCGCACAGCAGGAGAGGGGCTCCGCATCCCCAGCAGTGAGGACTGGGCTCAGCGACCCGCGCCTAGGATGCGGAGGGAGGGGCCTGCCAGCCCAGGCATCTGCAGCAGGACCGCGGTGCCTGGAGACGCGTGGCCCTGTTGGCATTTCAGGGACAAGCACTCTCCTGGCCACAAGCCACAAAACTTCCCCTCCAAGGCCAGGGTGGAAGAGTCTAGTCTTGGTTGAACCTTTTATCTTCTTCTTCAGTTGTAACTCAGTCATGGACAGGCAGCCTGGTTTCTTTGTCTATTTTGCCGGTCTGTCGCCAGGACTCAGGTGCGGACCGGTGAGAAGAGGGTCAGGAATGACGAGGACAGGACAGATGCTTTCCTGGGTGCAGGAAGAAGTGCTGAGGTGCACTGGCCGACACAGGGCCCCATGCACATGCAGGACCTGGCGGGGTCACTGGAGGGCTGACCCAGCTTTGCCTCACTCTGCTCCCCCGGCTACATGAACTCTGGCTTGGACAGAACCTGGAGCTAGTGCCTCTTGCTTCTCTCTCGGCCTGTCATTCTGGACTTCTGCGACCTTTGTTCCGTAAAGAGAACCACAGTGAGACAGGGAGGGGTATAATTTGGCCTGATGCAAAGGCAAGGAGAGATGCTAAGTGATAGCATTACAGGAGGAACTGTTAAAGATCAGGCAGCTGCTGACAAGTCCCACAGAACAGCCACCCTTCCTCCTGCACCACCAGGCCTTCCTTCCTGGAGTGGAGCTCAGAGGACGGGGACTTTCTGGCTGAGAGTGGACACAGCCCCATTTACGTAAGGAAATGGGTTCGTGAGAGTGACGTAAGCTGCCCAAGGTCGCACAGAGCTGTGACCAGCAATGGCAGGATTGGAAGCTCAGCCTTGGAACCCGCTATTCTGTCTCCCACGGTTTGTCCACTTACTCCCTGCAGCATGGGGAGGAAGGCAGGTCGCTTTCATTTCAGCTCTGCTCTTGATTACTCATATCTCCTCATGATGTCACAGAATCTTATAATTTTTAAATCTGTAGTGTGGCGAAAGCCTCCAGTACTGCAGCCGTTCACATGGAAAAGCTTTGAGTACATCAAGGCCTTCTACAGCGAAATAGGATGCGATGCGGGAGAGGGCGGTGGCCCAGGTGTGAGTTTGAATTTGTCACACTGGGGGCCTTTATGACATGGGTGTCTCAGCTGTGGGGTGAGGTGCTTGGGAGAGAAGAGCACACCAGTATCTGGTGCAGCAAGTGCAGCTCTACCTGCAGGGGAAGCGGCCGGAGCTGCTGCACACGCAGTAGACAAGGGGGTTGATGGCGCTATTCAGGGCAGGCAGGTTCTGGATGATCACAGAAGCATAGAAACATTCCTCGGTGTCTGGAAGGAGGTCAAAGTTGTCCAAAATGTCAAACAAGAAGTATGTGCTCCAGCAGATGACAAAAGCTGGGGAGAAGAGAGCATTAGCATACAGCAGCTATGGCTGGGGGCCTCGGTCGGCCCCAACTGGGTTTCTGCGGGGTGTTCACTGGTCCTGGGCCTGCAGAAATGTCGGGCAGGGAACAGCCAGAGCGATTGTGTGGGTCAGCACTAGTGTCGTGTCTGCGTAAACGCATACAGTGATACCTGCATCTGTGCACACACCCTACAGACAGCACTGCCAGACAGAGCAGCGCTCCTGGATCTGCTCTATCAGTAGAGGGGGTTGATCTCTACTGCTGTGGACTTGGTGTTGAAACGTCAGGAACGCAGGACCACAGGTGGGTCTGCCCATCTAGCATGTGCTGCAGGAATCTCAGCAAAGTTCCTTGGAGACTCTCTGGGGCAGACAGAACCAGGGCATTTGACCAGTACTCCTAGTTTTAGGGAGTAGCAGGGGGAAGAGCAATCCTAATATTTTTAAAGCACAGCTCTGTTTAACCATAATGTTCTTGATTTTCCTTTCCATCTCCAGTTGCCTCTCCAGAAAACAGCCATCCAATATCCTTGTCCAGGTGCTTGGTGTTTGTGAGCCCCTAGATTCTGTTAGCCTCTAACACCTCAGAGGAAATGGTTGGATGTGGGAGTTCATAGAGTGAGCACTAGTTTTATAGATCAACTGGCCTAGGCCCCGAGTATCTGGTTAAACGCTACTCTGGGTGCATTTATGAAGCTGTTTCTGGCTGAGATGACTCAGTAGGCTAAGGGAAGCAGACGGGCCCCATGCAGTCTGCTGAAAGCCCAAGTAGGATAGCGCCACTTGGATGCCTGAGCTGGCCTCTCCTCCATGCTGTGGCAGATGGAGCCTGCACTGTCAGGTCTTCCGCTTCCAGGCCTTTTAACTCTGACTTGGACTAGAACTTATGCCACCATCTCTCCAGGGTCTTCTGCTCACCCAGTGTAGGGCTTGAGACTTCTCACCTCCATAAGAAGAACCAGTTTCTCATAATACGTCAGATCTGTCTATCTTTCCATCATCCCATGCACCCATCACCTACCTATCGTCCATCGATCTGTCACATGGGTCTGTCAATCCACACCCCCGTTTCCCCAGACAGCAGACTGACACAGGGCCACATGCTTGTGGGTGACCACACGCACACACACGCACACTCCCCAGCTCTCTTGCGACATCTTCACTACTTTCCCTACCCTTACAAGATTCTTTTCTCAGAGTAGGAGACATTCGGCTTCCTTGACCATGTGCATGAAGAGACTCCCCCCCCACAAATCGCCGGAGAGGTATTGTAGCTTGCTGGGTGTTTTAGAATGAGGAATTAACCCATGATGTTTTGGCTCTAGGTGGTGGCAATGTGTCAGAAGAAGGGAGCCATTCCAGCAGAAAACCAGCAGTCACTCTGGACCCTGTGTGGTGAACCCCAATGTTGTCTCGGAAGACCGGTGCTGGGGCATCAGGTATGGAAATGCCTTCTGTGTTCATGTGGTATGTGTGTGCGCACACGCATGTTGGGTTGAGGGATGCCAGTTCTTCGCGCTACAGGATATGGCACTCCAGCCAGCAAAGTTCAGCCACATCCCATTGTTCAATGCCCAGCTGAATATGTTGCAGATATTTTTCAGAAACGCTGAATTTTTCAGAAATGCAATTCCCTTGTAAACAGAGGAAAGATTACTTTGTTTAATTTGGAGCTGTCCCAGGGTTTGCTCACCTGCTGAGAAAATCAAGTCACTGCCAATGAGACTGCTTATGCTTTTAATGTCTCCATGAAAACACACCTGTGTTGGCCTCCACATGTAGCTGTTACTGTGGCTATGTGTAGACGTCAGCTTAATTTATTACTCTGCTAGTGCAGCAGGTCCTCCTATAATAGCACATCGCAATCGGTATTGTTATATAATGATTTCCGTTCTCAAGTTAGATAATTGTTGGGACAATGTGTTGGTTCTAAAGAACACGGGCAGGTGGGCAGTATCACACGTGCATGACACTGGAGGACAGTAAAAGCCCACTGCAAACTATTTGTCCTAGAAAGAGCCACTTTGGTCTGTCCACATGTGCTGAGCCTCTGGTGGGCATCCCTGCTGCACTCGGAAGGATGTCACAGGGCTGGGACTGTGGCTCCTGCTTACACAGGAACACGAGTGTAAGCACACACTTCTCCACTAAGCATCCAGGGTGTGAATCTGCACTTCTGATTTGGAAGGCAGGGAGTCTTTGAGAACCACCTCCCAGAGCCCTGGAGAGTCATGCCGCTCTGCCCTGCTCTGCCTGTGTTGGGTCTGTGCCTGGACTCCAGGGCTGAACCCACTGCATCTGTTTGGCACTGTGCAGCTGTGCTTTAGAGCAGGGAGGCAGGCTGTTCTGGCAATTTGGCAGCTTTCTTGGGGCTTCTAAGAGCTGCCAGAGGTGCAGGGATGGGGCATTTCAGCTAAATAGAGAGAAGGAAGCAGAGATCTGTTTCCTTCTTGCATCCCCTCATTCACTGGCTTATTCAGAAAATATTAATTGAGTGGTGTGCATGGGACCCTCATTCAGGCCTTGGTGATCACACGTAATTAAGAGCAAAGCAACAGGGTCCTCATGGATTACAGCTCCAGCAGGGCAGACAGGTAATAAGAGGGACAGGGACATACTGTAATAAGAAGACAGAGGACAGGTACAGATAGGTGGGAAATAGGTGATGGATAGAAGGTAGATGATAGATAGAATGAGGTGGAAATAGGAACCGTGAAGAGACACACAGCTGGGTAACTAGATCTTCCCACTGTCAAGGGTGCCTGAAGAAGATGCCACTGTTGGGGAAAAACAAGGTAGCTGTCATCCCCCGTGAGTGGAGCGTTTCGGTTGGGAAGAGTGCAGGGTGACTTTTGTGGGTGTTAAGAACAGAGAGAAAGGAAGAGGAGAGGGCGGAAGACAGGGAGGGGGAGGGGTGGAGAAGGAGGAGGGAGGATTAGGAGTGATGCTGAGCATAAATGTCCTGGACCAGTGGAACTCACTTCCGTTGTTCCTCGCTTGTGAGCGTCAGCCCCGCGGAGAGTACGTGTTCAAGAGGCAACGGGAACAGCAGGGTGATCTGAGCTCAGCCTCAGTTACTTGGGTCCTAATCTGATTTCCCCAAATTATCCAATCCATGCCCTGGAGCATGGCTAGAGACTAGGACCCAAACGTCTTCCCTTGGAGAAGCCACAGATGGCTTTTGAGTCCCACACATTCCCTCCCAGCAGACTAAGGAGGAAGTGCACAGACCCCCATCCTGTGGCCTCGCCAGCAGTTTGCTTTGGAAGGTGCCTCAGTTGCAGCACCAGGAGGGCCGGACGCTGCTTACCGAGAACCATGACAACGCTGTATTTGATGGCCTTGACTTCTGCCTTTGAGATGAGCCCGCGGTTGTAGCTGGTGTACAGTTTCCCATCTGTACATAAAATGGGGGGGGTTTGCAAAATGAACAGTTTAAGATATGACAAATTTGGTTTCTGCCAACAGAAATAACGCATGATAGATTTGCGGCCTTCACATGGGAAAGACGTGTGGCATCCTGTGTGCCTACATCCTCCTGGGACATTTGTCACAGCAAGGATGGCTCAGGCTGGTTGCTGGAAACTGCTCGCCCTGCAGCTTAGTACAATGTGCAGATCTGCAGGATGCCCAGGGTATTCATCAGCTTTTCATCATGGGGGATGCAATACCCGACACCAACCACAATTTAAAGGAAGAGAGGTTAACTTGGCTTGTGATTTCCGAGGGTTTCAGCTGTGGTTGGCTGGTCCACTGCAAAAGCATCATGGGGAAAGGGCCTGCTGGAGGAAGCTGCTGCTCACCTCACGGTGGCCAGGGGCACAGCAGGGGACCACGTGTAGTCCCCAAGGTCACAGCCACACAACCCACCAGGCACACCCAGAAGTGTGCTTTACTAATCTTCTAGGTGGCTCCCAAGCTAACCAGGTTGACAGGTTTGCCAGTACAGCCAGACTATCTGGGGACATGGTCAGATGGCCAGAGCCAGCTCCGCTGGAATTGGACCGCGTGACCACAGAGCCCAAGGCCCCAAGCTATGCCGAAATACCTACAGGGCTGCTTCTGCAACCTGGACGAAGTCATTTTTCTAGACTGGTTGCCCCAGACCAATTCACTCATCTAACACCAAAACTCTCCCAGGCAAAGCACAAGCCAGGAGATCACAAAACTGCCCCCCGTCTGAGCCTGGATATGACTTCAGTCATGTGTGGCCTGTCATCTGATGGCAAAATATTTGCAGGAATCCACTGGAATATAGGCTGGATGAGCACAGGAGTTTGTTTTTGCCACTCTTGTAGCCTTCAATCATATCAAGTGATTAATAAATATTTGCTGGCAGAGTCAGTAAGCACAGTGTCAGAGTGGAGAAGCAGTAGGAAAACTAAGGCTGACTTAATTAATGAAAGCAGTATTGAGATGGCCAATCTGGGCAGCAGTACGGGCCGTGGAGCTGCTTGCCTCTGAGGAAGTCTTCACTGCCAGGCGGGGGCCAGCTCCTGTGACACCCACACGGGCACAGACCTGCCCTGAACACACCACAGTGGCAGAATGGACCAGAGGACATCTGTCCCCAGCGCCACCCACTGGGCGCCCCTGAGTTGACCTCTGTGGGCGTTCCCATGCCTACCTGGGGCGGGGGAAGGGCAGCAGTGCACTGGACAGGCCAAAGGCAGCGCTCAGTTGTTCCCACTGCACTGTTTGGATTTCATATTTGAAGTTTATTGTAATCTCCATAGAAACAGATCAGAGGTTTGCTTTTGCTCTATTCATTCAATCCCGTCTCCAATCGAACCCAGCCTGATCCGATAGGCAGTGTATGCGCTAGGAGCTAGAGACAGAACAGGACTAGAGTTCCCGCCCCTCCGTCTAGGAAGATCACACACCCTCCCATGCTCCGAGACTGGTTCTGCGCAGGAGGCTGCCTGGGAGAGGGCTCGGGTAAACTTGGAAAAGCAAGAGAGGGGTTTCGCCATGTGGGTGTGACTCTGGCCCTGGCAGGAGAGTGCGGGGGTGTGCTCCTTGCGTCTGACTCCACCTTCCAGCAGGTGGGTGTGAGCACGGGGACCGGGACACTCCGGAAGACCTTGAGGGTCTTTGAGGGGCCTGGGCTGGACTCAGGCAGCTGCAGCAGGCCATGGGAGATTTGGGGCGCTTTGCATTGTGAGCTCCTCGTTATGGAGGCCAGCCTATTCTGGTAACAGAAATGGAGAAACTTAGGTAAAAAGAACTAAAATCTTACTAGCAGTCGATTCTTATTTCTCGAGGAATGTATGCGTGGTAAGATCTCCTTGTCATAGTACTGCAGGCTGTAAGTTGTTCCTTGCATGGTCCAGCGCCACAGAGGCTCGCACTGTATGGAAGAAGATTCTTGAGAAGCATTTACAGGAAAAGTTCTCATACGTAGCGACTGTGCTGTCCAGGGGCCTTGGCTGTGCCTGCGTGTGCTCGGTTGCCACCATGTGGAGGCGCGGCTCATCCAGTGGGGCGGTGGGGCGAGGTCAGCCTCAGGACACCTCCCCAGTGGTGACACAGTTCCGCTTGCTGATGAGTAGAGGGAAGGCTGATTTCCAGGGCGTGTTTTGGGAAGGACCCAGGCTCCAGGATCAGACCCGAATATACCTTCCAGCTCTTCCCACGAGTAGCTGTGTGTGCGTGGGCAAGTGGCTTCCTGTCCCAGCCTCAGCCCACTGGAAGCTAAAACATAAAACCTCCAACATGCAGCGTTACTTCAACTTTTCATAGAAAACATGTTCAAGGGGCCCAGCTCCGCGCTGGGATAGCGGTTACCTTGGCAGTTGGGATGAATGAAGTTGTCACAGTTGCAGGTGGAATCTGAGCTCTTTATGGGGAAAACAGAAGGTACTGCCGCCTTGGGTCCTCTCTGCTACTGTGCCGTTATCAGTAGATGGCGGAAGACTGCGGGTGGGACGGTACCCGTGGGGCCGTTCAGAGCGCCCCACTGCTGGTCCTAGGTGACAGCTGGCCCCCAACAGTGTGGCTCCGGAGACTTAGTTGATCTTTCAGAAAGGATTTTGAGAATGACATTTGTGCTGCAAAATCTGATTAAAATGGAAACTGGAAATACTTTCCACAGGGCAACTGGGTGACGACGATACAGTCAGCCACCTGCTCTGATCTCCCAGGAAGTTCAGTGAAAAGCGCCTTTAATCTGACCACTCCAGGAAATGCAAACCTCCAGCTTCTACAGATGGCTCTTCAAAGAGAGCTGAGGTGTAAAATGCCCGTAATTCTCTTTTATTGGTAGATAAAAGGATTAATTCTACTCAGGCCTGGGTGCTGCACTGGAGTGAAAAGAAGTCAAACTCAGCTGTCACCGAGCACTGACAGCGCCCTGTTAACTCTGAGGGTAGACTGCTCAGGGGTGTGGCAGCCAGGTGCCAGGTGAGCCCCAGACCAGAAAAACAGGCTCCTGATGGCCAGTTCTGGCTGTTTACCTCCCAAAGTTCCAGGCCTTAGAGAGCGATCGACCGGAGCCCATCCTTCACGTGGGCTGAGTACCGGGGAGCCTGGAGCGGGTGGTTCCTGGAGGTTTTAGGTGGAGGCAGAAGTTGTTCCTGCCAGGTGGCCTATGGTCAGTACAGGAGGTTTGCTCAGAAAAAGGAAGTCCGAAACTAAGATTTTTAAACCAAGCCTGTTCATGTGTTGGGAACCTTACGTACTTCAGGTTGACTTAACAAATTAAACACATTTCATGGTTTTCCCTGATACTAAAGTTTTTCAAACTTAAAATTCAGTTTGGATCAGTAATGGCCTTTTTATTTACAAATATAACCCAAATGCCCCCTGGAACTCATCAGGGAGATATTTTAGTGCATTTGGCCACCCTGTTTGGGCCACAGAAGGGGTCATTTGATTTTTTCCTACTTTCTAGCTTTTCTGGGAGACCTGAGGGGTGCCTCGGAGTGCTCCTGGTTGTCCCTGGTTGCCAGTGCCCACCGAGTTCCTCCCGTGGCATTGTCCCCGGCAACTGCTCTTCTCAGTCTTGTTCAGCCTCAGTTTTGAGCCTGGGTGGGATTATTTCACCTCTGTTTTCCCTAGGAGATCTGCTCTCAAAGGCCTCTGCCAGTACTGGGGACACTGCTTCCCTCCTTGTTCTTGTCTTGTTGCTGTGGGGCCCTCAGCAGGGTCCCTGGGGTCCCGGGATTAGCCCTTGTTGGTGTCATGTCATGGACAGCCTTGCCACCTGCAGCTGCCTAGGAGGGGCTGGAGTGGTCTGGTGGGAAGGCTCTCAGGTGACCCGGTGCAGCCCCTCTGACCTGCAGGTCCCCAGGAACCTGTCACCTGTATCTTGTCCCTCTCCCTGCTAGCTGGACGAGGCTGTATATGTGGAACCTTCAGGATGAACACGTCTTGAGATTTTTTCTCTGGAGTTTTTAGCCCACTGCCGGCTGGCAGTCCTAGCTAGATGTGAGGTGGCATCAGATGACTCTGCTCTTTCTGTCCCTCAGCTCTGTAGCTCGGGAGAATCAGGGTCCCTGACTGGCCCGAGGATTTGCAGACAGGGGAGCTGTCCACCAAAGCCTTTCCTATGTTTCCCAGGCTCCCTTTAGGCAGGGTGCAGTTATGTGACTAAGTCTTGCTTAAGAGAAACAAGAAGACCCAATACCACCTCCTCAGGCCAGGCTCAGGTAAGCCCCTGAGAACCCTCTGCTCTTCTCCACACCCATGCCTGCTAGGGGAGATTTGAGGGCTGCCTTGGTGGCCCTTTGATACATGTGGCAAAATTTCCACCTACTTGGATCTCTCAATGACTGTGGAACAGTGCCTTTCTCTTTGGACTTTACTGCCTGTTTGACTTTAGTTGAGCAAGAAATAAACTTATATTGTGATAAAGCTATTGATAGTTTTGAGTTTACACCACTGTTAGCATTTCCCTACCTAAGGCAGGAATTGGTACCTTGTATGTAATGCCTTCCTAATAAAAACTGGACATGAGGTCCTGGCTGAGAGGGCAGGTGGCAGAGGGCAAGGGGCTGAGCCTGGAAGCTGGTGGCCCTGGTGTTGGCAGTACTGCAGATGGTGCTGGGAAGGCAGACTGCGCACCTACTGAGCCTGGGCTGGGGCTGGAAGGGTAAACCGAATGTTAGCACATCTTGTGTATTGATTGTCCCCAGCTGTGTTCAGCAAGGAGCTGAGAAAAAAAAAAAAAAAAAAAAAAA
>NW_022900919.1:731778-737884 GCF_012274545.1 Fukomys damarensis
AAAAAAAAAAAAAAAAAAAAGCTTAGACTTGGCTTTGCTGGCTATGGCAGAAATAAAAAGGGGTTAGAGAGGCCCTCAAATTTGGGATCTGTAGGGTTGCAAAT
Organism: Fukomys damarensis; assembly: GCF_012274545.1. Classification (NCBI taxonomy): domain Eukaryota; kingdom Metazoa; phylum Chordata; class Mammalia; order Rodentia; family Bathyergidae; genus Fukomys; species Fukomys damarensis. The sequence goes on from NW_022900919.1 coordinate 731,883, forward strand.
ATTGACTGCTTCTGGTCTCCCACAGAACCAACTACACACTGTGTGTGGCCTAGAAAAAATTAAACAACATTAAGCCACATAGGAGCCTTCTCCAGTGAAGCTGGCCCTGTCCCCAAACTAAACCATAACGTGCAGAGGTTTTTAACTGGAAAACAGTCTTTAAGATTTGTCCTTGAAGCAGGGATCAGACTACTAATGCAGCCTTGCAGGGAGACCCGAGCTGGCGTCTAGAGTTCAGAGACAGGGTTGGATGTGAAAGCAAAGACAAAAGAGACCCAAATTCTAAAAAATTTAAAAAGATAGAATTTCCTTAATACTTTTAACTATGGTTGTTCTAGACTGATAGAAGAAAACAGATAAGTTTACTAAGTTTTTGAGAAATTATGCTGTCAAGTGAAGTACAGACCATGTGATTTCCATCCTTTCCAATTTCTATAATTAATAGATTTTCACAATTTTACCAATTCTGTGGGTGGGGATTTATATTAAACCTATATATGATTGCTTGCCAATAAGCTTGTAAATCTTATTTTTGGCCATTCCCGCTTACTTTTCTGTAAATCTTGTTTGTATTTTACTGATTTAAAAAATGTATTAGTCTTTTAAAAGAAATCTTTTAAAATTGACTTTTAGGAATGCTTTATATATTCAGTATACTAGTCTTTCCCCAGGCACGTGTATTGTAAATGGCTTCTCCTAGCTTGTGGGTGTGATATTTTAAATGTTAACAGAGTCAAATTTATTCTTTTTTTTTTTGGTAATTTAATGTACTATGTATCTTGATTAAGAAATCCTTCCTTATTCAGTGTCATAAAGATATCATCTTACCTTTGGTTTTAAGGAATTTAAAATCTTATTTTTTACATTTAAGCCTCTAGTATCTCTAGAACTACTTTTGCCTATGAATTGAAGACTCAATTTCATTTCTTTCCCTGTGGTATCTTGACATAAATCAGTTTATTGTGCAGGTACATAAGTCCCAACTTATGAACACCTGAGTTGTGAACTTTTACAGGTGTACTGTAGAAGATCCACAGGGATACTGTGTAAGACTGGCTTTGCTGGCTTACGAGTAAATCCAATTTACAAACGTTCTCCTGGGACAGAAGTCATTGGCAGGCCGGGGACTTCCTGCCAGCCTGTTGGGGCCAAGTTACAGGCTTCCTGTTTGTCTGTTGCGTGGTGCCAGCTCCACACTCTGCTGACTGCTTTGACTCTGCACTAACTCTTCATGTCTGGCACAGCCAGCCCCTCCTACTCGGCCCCGCTTCTCCAGGAAGGCCTGGCTGTTTTTGGCTCTCACATCTTTTTGCTGTATTTTAAATTAAGTAGCTTGGTGAGCTCAACAGCGTGTTACAGTTCGCTCCAGTAGAACTGTCACCTTGTGGGTCAGCTGGAGAGAGTCAGTGTCTGTATGATACTGAACCTTGTTGTCCACAGATTCTGCCTCATAAGCTGGAACCTCAGGCCCTGGAGTAATGGCAGTGTGGTGGCCAAGGCGTCACCTGTGAGCACGGCATTGGGTCCAGAATCATGCATTGCAGGGGGACGTGGCCCACGCGCTGTTCAAATTGCACATTTCCCGTGAGGTGAGGCCCAGCGGGAAGGAGAGAGCTGTGGGTTAGGAGCAGCGTTAGAGTCCTGCCACTTCCTATCTTAAAGAATTTAAGAGAAGTCCATTAACTACTCAGAATCAGCCTCCTCCTCATTAACTGGATAAAACAGTAATTGGATAAAATGTTCCACCACATTGAACAAAATACATGCAAGAAAAACATAAAGCTGGGTATGGTGATGCTTGCCTATAATCCAAGCATTCTGGGAGGCTGAGCAGGACAACTGCAAGCTCAAGCCCAGCCTGGATAACTTACCAACTGAGCAAGACCCTGTCTCAAAATAAAAGCAGAGAAAGGCCTGGGGATGGAGCTAGGTGCTACGGCCCTTAGTTTTTTTTCTAGCCCTAATAAAAGAAAAATATAAAGATACAAATAACTGCAGGATTAGAAGCTCACCGTGGGAAGAGCCTAGATCTTTTATGAACCAGGCCTTTTCCTTTCAGGCAGCCTTGAAGTGGGAAAAAATACATTTTCACCACGAGGAACAGTTCTTAAAGTGGAATGGCCTGGGTTTTGCAGGCAGGTTTACAGAGCGAGCTTCTGCTCACACTCAGCACTGTCGGTGTCCCATTGCTGATGAGTCCTACTCCTGGTGCGCCTCTGTGGCTGGAGAGCACAGGGGTCTGTCGGCCAACTCCCAAGCTGGCGGCTGCTGGGATGCATGGGAAGCCGAGTGGGTTCCCTCTGAGAAGGTGATGCAGGCAGGGTGTGAGCCTTTGGGAATAGCAGCTGGCCTCGCTCTGGAAGGAGGGCTCTGGTACTCCTGAAAGAGCTGCTAACTTGGGTTTAGTGGACTCACAGGACCTCGCTAGAGAGGAAGACCTGCAGGAGCATTTCCACCTCAAGGAGAGGTCGTCACACCCCAGATCAGCCGGAGCCGACCTCTCAGTGCCCTGTGTCCTGTGGGAAAGTAGGAAACGGGACGTGTTGTAGAAAGGTATGACGGGGGCTGACGCGTGTGGAAACCTCTCACCCTGAGTCTCCAGCAGCATTTGCCTGTGTGCTTTTGTGTGTGGTGTCATGGAGAGTGAGGGGTGCTGCAGTGCCCCAGGCCTGGAGGATGGCGAGGTCAGGTCTCAGAGCCATAGGAAGAGAGGCACAGGGGCCCCAGGAATTGGCTGAAATCGCTGCACAAGGGTTTAATCTGATCTAAGTCTGAAAGTACAGGAGGAACTCAGCTACTTCAACAAAATTTGGTCCTGTGCCTACAGAGCACGACCCAGCTTTCACTTTATACAGATCCAAATAAAGCATCAGGAGATGAGATGGGATCCCTTGGAAACCAGGGCTTAGAGAAACTGTCATGGGGAATGTGCAACAATGACCTTGATTTTGGATTTTTAATAGAGTAGGGCTGGGCATGGTGGGCGTTCTTGTAATCCCAGCATTCTGGGAGGCTGAGGCAGGAGGATTGCAAGTTTGAGCCCTAGAAATTTAGTGACTTAAGGAGACTGTTTAAAAATAGGGCTGGGGTTGAAGCTTGTAAAAGGCTTTGGGTTCAATCCCCAGTACTAAGAAAGAATAAAAAGTAGGATTAAGAAATTTATTTAAGCTCTTCCTTTACTCATTGGTCACCTCTCCACAGTGCTCTTCCTCCTGGAAGGCAGCCTGATTTAGGGAAGGAATCCCGGGTTCTCTGTCCATCCTACTCGGTGAGCCTGCTCTTATCTGCAGAAAACAGCTGCGCTGTCTCTGCTGTGCTTTCCGTCAGATTACTTCGTCACCCCATGCCCTGTGCCACTCCCGATGAGAAGAGAGCACAGCAGAACCGAGCCCAGAACGAGACCCACAGTGCGTCTCCACCTGCTCCCACGGAAGGGACGCTGAGTCTCCTTGCCCATGTGTGGATCCACCTGGCTGTCTTGCGTCACATGGAAAAATAAGCTTCTCTGGGATAAAACAAGCTCCATCTTGGCCTAACAGAGCTGTAGCTACAAGTCTGCTCACGAGTGGGCTCCCGGGAGTCTGGTCCAGCTCACTTCAGCCTCTGGGAGCCATTGTGGGTGGTGCTGCTGTAGTGGCCCACCGAGGGCATAGGCCAGCTCTGCACTCTGGATGTTGGGATTGAAGTGTGCTGCCCTTGTGTGATGTGAGCACGTGTGGGTGTGCAAAGGCTGTGTACTCGTGTGTGCTGGGTGTGTGTATGTCCTGTTGTGTGAGCCCAAGGAAAGAAGGAGCCTCATAGAGCCGGTCTCATCCTGTAGAACAACCAGCCCCTCGTAATGACTCCTGAGCCTACCCTCTCCCCCAACTGGCTGGTTCCTGCTGTGTTTCTGTGGTGACAGCAGCCAGGCCCCTGGGAGCTCACCTAGGAGGCACAGCAGCCTCCAGGTTTCACAGCACGGAAGAGGATGGGGCAAGTGTAGAGGGCCGCTGCAGGGCCTGGCGTGTAGGGACAGTGGACAGCATGCAGCCCAGCCTTCACTGCTCGCAGCCAGGACTGCTGTGTGGACAGGCAGCAGCCTCTGCGCCTCAGCTCTAAGCTCCAGCCCAAGGCAGAGCCCCTCCTCGGTCTATGACTGGCCCGGGCGCTCTGCTGAAACAGCTTGGCAGCCCCAGAGCCCTCTGCCTTCGCCTGGCTCTCAGTAGGCCAAGCATAAAGGACAGGGCTGGGGATGGCACCACACTTGTGTATTATGGGGCGGGCCTGTAACCTGGGACGCCTGGAGAGAACCTGCGAGGAGCAAACATCAGCCAGGAGCCAGGCCCGCGCCCAGACTCACCTGAGCAGTTGGAGATCACTGTCTCGGGGGCTTTGCTTTTCTTCCAGATGGTTCGGACCACAATGCCATAGATGATGCTGCAGAGAGAGCAAAGGGGTGACAGGGCTGATGGACCCTACGTGGAGGACACAGGGGACAGGCTGCTCTGTCTTCCTGAGGGGAGGAGGGGAGGCAGGGTCTCCTAGCCATGCTGTTCCCATCCTGGCCGAAACTGGAAGGACCACAGAGATCAGCCCAAGGGAGCCACTTCTTTCTGAAGCAAGGCTGGGATCTAGGCAGGATGAGCAATCCAGGAGAGGTGCAGCATGGCTGGGATCCAATCAGCCCGCAGACTTGGTCTCCTGTGCCTTACACCTGGGGCAGGACCTGACTCTGGGTGGTCTTTAAGGTGGCCCTGTGTCTCAGCCTTCTGAATTCATGCCTTTCTTTGTGTGATTCTCTCTGAGTGTGGACAGGGCCTGGGGCTCGCTTCTGACCAACCAGTGAGGTGTGTGGGATTGCGTAGGGTACAGGGCCTGACCTGCCAGGGAAGTGGAAGAAGCCAGCCACCTTGAGCACTGCAACCTCAAGGAAATGGATGCTGCTAAGGATCAGAGGGGTTTGGAAAAGCCGCTTCTCCAGCTGGTGACCCCAGCCCTAATAGTCCTCGATGGCCACCATGCCGAAGCAGGGACCCACCCAGGCCCATGCAGAACCCCAGCCACAGATATGGCAGATAACACAGCCGCCATTGTTTGAGTCACGAGGTTTGTGTCCATTTGTGACACAGCAACAGCTGATGAACACACCGCGTCTTAGCTGAGATTCTGTGAGGCAGGGTGCACAGCGCCAGCCCCTTGAATTCCCTGAGTGTGGAGCGTGCTGAAATTTAGAGGGCCGAGCACAGTGCTTGGAAACTAGTGGAGACTCAGAATGTGGCTCGTGTCCCTCCTGGAGCTCACATGATATTTGCGGCTGCAGTGATAAAATGAAGACACAGTGAATGATTGCAAAGTAAAGTGCTGTGGGGAGAAAATGCAAGTGGTACGAGAGTATGGTCGGGGCTGGCTTGTTCTGGGGTCTGGGAAGCCGGGCAAGTCGAGGTTTCGGCTGAGATCCAAGTCCGGACACTGTTCAGTGCATCTAGTTGGTTTTACTCTGTGATAAAGAGGAAAAGACACACATGCATCTGCTTCTACGTGGGTCGGATGGTCCTGGCAGGGGCCAAGGCCAGTGCTGACGGCGGGCGGGCAGGTGGAAGGGTGAGCTCCGCCTCAGCCCCTGCGCCTCCGAGTGTGCACAGCTGTGCTCCCTCAGCGGAGGATCTGGCTGCAGGGTGGGCGGGGATCCAGGAAAGACAGTGGAGGTGAGGCATGTCCTCTGTACAGCGGGTGCCGGGCAGCGAGAATGAGCCCAGAGGACGCTGTGCCATCTGGCTCAGGAAAGCTGACTCTCGGCCCAGCACTTGGAGGGAGCGGGGGGTCACTTTTCAGCCTGCTGTGCGCTGGTCCTCTGAGGGCCACTTTCTGTGCTGCTCTCTCACCCCACCTGCTAGTACGGTGCTGTGCACCACACACATGGTGAAGGCTGAGTACACAGTAACTGTGGTTTCCCTTTCACACAAGCTCTGCCGTGAGGGTCTTAGATATGAACTGGGAGGAGAAGGGATCGTTGTCCTATTGTG